>NC_056747.1:497092835-497112835 GCF_019279795.1 Protopterus annectens | reverse complement strand
AAAGTAAAATATTCTGAAAAACATCTGGAAAAAAATCATCATTTATCAGTTTAAGGATTGTGAAACACATAGTAAAAAAAGAAATGAAAAGCAGAAAGGTTTTGGAAGCAAATTTATGTTGCTGCCATTCCTCCCACTAGCATACATTGGAAGAGGGTCAGTTTATCTTCTTATCATTTTCATAGGAAGAAGTCAGATTCCCACAGTGGAAAGTGTCAGTTTACTTGTCTGTCAGAAACCTTGGTGGTTTTAGTATACCTGAACTGTGTCAGTGGTCTGTGGCTGACTTAAGGGCAGTGGGGTAAGGGGGAAAGATGATGTGTAACACATTACAGGAATGTCACACACATCATACCCTCTGCTGCATCTTTAAGTTTTACCCCTTCTTACAGCATTTGGAAGTAGCCTACTCTTTATTTCTCCAAGAATAGCTTCTTTGTTCTACAATAATTAAAGTTATAAGTCAAAGAATACATGCCACTGCCGCTCAGCTTAAGGGGGTAAGACTCAGAAAGCATCAGCCTGATAAGCTGTTGGATAACATTGGAAGGATTACAGATGAATTGAAGAAGTTTACTTAAAGTTGTCTATGGTGTGTTCATTTAAAAGTGAATCATTCTGTCAATACATTTGAATTTCACTCTTGGGATCCTGGAACCCATAACAAGCAATTTATTTTTAGTGAACTTGGTGTTTGTATTTACTGGTTAACTTTCCAGGGACTGCAGGCATGCTAAGGTAAGTTTTAGTCAAGTTCATTAGGGTATTTTCATTTAGAAGTGAATTATTCTGTATATGTTTTTTTTTTAATTATGTTAACCAGGACCATGTTTTTGGGTCATTTTTTTTAGTGAACGCACCATGTTATTCAGAACCATCACTTATGTGGCCACTTAATTTCTAATTACCACTGTTGATATTGTGTGATATGGCCCAGACATAATTAACAATGTAATTGGAGGCTAATAGTATGGCAACGGTTAACCTATTAAGGAAATCCAATGAAAAAAAATTTACACAGAGCACAGATAAAAGAGTATACGATGACTACATTCACAAGACCTGTGAATCCTAGAAAGAGAGCGTGTAGCATGCCCGTGACTTTGTGTGCCAACACAGGCATAGTCATGTGACGTGAAAAAAGCATACCATGACTATAGTCACATGGCCTGTGAATCCTAGAAGTGAGCATGTAGCATGCCCCTGATTGTGTGTGCCCACACGGGCTTAGTCATGTGACTACAAGATGTGATGAGAGTCATAATAAAAGTTTTCAAGCAAATCCCCTACCTATTTGTTTGAATTAATGCTGAGGATATCTGTGTATAGGACAGTCAGAAAGAGTAAGTGCAAGCAGAAGAACACAAAAGGACAAGAGGAAAGAAAGACTAAGATGGTGCTAGGGGAGTTAGTTTTTGTGAGACAAGTGTCCATGTTTTCTTTTTCTAATAAGCAAAAAATGCCACACACAGAGCTGGAGAACAGCTGATGCAAGTAGAGAAAGTTAAATAATGTCACCAAGTAGATTTAAAGCACAAAGGTTTATTCCACACACAAGTCCATGCTATATGCACAACCTTTCATCCCTGCTCAGTCAGGAACTTCTTCAAAGTGATTTAATTAGTAAAATGCACTTCATTTAAATACTTAAATGGCATATAGTTAGTCCTAAAACACAACCCCCCTTATTTACATAACTAATACAGTTTATCTTAATAAATGAATAAATATACTCTATCTCATATATAAATACAATACAATAACTAAAACATCCTATTTAATATTAAATATAAAACATATAAAACACTTCTGTGTAAAAATCATCTTTCCAGAGCTTTTAGTTTTAAAAAACATGCAAGTGAAAAATTATCATTCAATCCTGGCCATGTTAGGGAATTCATCCTTAATTGCCATAGGGCTTCTTGTTTTTCTACTATTAATGCCCATGGTCCACCCCTTATATCTGGCGTAATTACCTCCAGTATTCCAAATTGTGCATTTTACTAATTAAATCACTTTGAAGAAGTTCCTGACTGAGCAGGGATGAAAGCTTGTACATATAGCGTGGACTTGTGTGTGGAATAAACCTTTGTGCTTTAAATCTACTTGGTGACATTATTTAACTTTCTCTACTTGCATCAGCTGATCTCCAGCTCCGTGTGTGTCATTTTTTGCTTATTAGTTTGTATTTGCGTTTTTTTTCTGAGTTGATGGCTTCTGGCACCGGGGAGAGAGATTCACTGATGCTTTTCAACCAAACACTAGCTGAGCTGAATAGCTCACTTGGCAATTTAACACAGCATTTGGATATTCTTGAAAGAAGGCATTTGGAATTTAGCAGTCAATCTACGTCCTTAGTGGAACAGGAAGTACACACCCCGGGAGGTCAAATAAGCAGCAGGACACAACGGCCCATCTCTGGGCACCAAAATGGATTTAATACTGATGGTTTTCAGCCATCAACATCACTAGAACAAAGGGAATTAAACCAGAATGCTGGCTACTGAAATTTAAGCAGGATAAATGGCCCTGCAAGCAGACAAGAAGCCATTAATATAACTGAATGGCTGCATGTGGATCCGAGTTTTCTGCCTGGAAATGAAACTACTCCTGTAAGTGACAATTATTTTAACAGTTTACAAAAGTTAGATAGTTTACTTTTGAAAGTCAAGAAACTGCAGATGGACAATATGTATTTTATAGAATGCTTACATCTTAAAATTGTGCCCAAGGGGATTAGAATGTGGTGTTTCCCAACAGGCTTGATTTGTAATTCTCCCTTTCACAAAGAATTACTTAACATGTTTGATTGCCATGGGTTTGAATACATAGAGCTGGTTATCAAACATAACCAAACTGACATCGCAACCTTCAGTAAAGAAGCTAAGAATCTGGATAAAGTCATTGTTAATAACTCATTGCATATAAACAATTTATATGAATACAATCATACTTTCAAAAGTAAATAAAACTAAATAAAAAATCAAAGCTTGAGCCAAGAATAACCAAATATCCACTTTAATTCGTCACATTAAACAGTAAGCACTTCCGTCACACTGGACTTCCTCAGACTGTATAATGTGCTTAAAAACACAAACTCAATTTATACATTTAAAATTAACCATGTGACCTAATAACTCACATGATTTAACATTTTCCTTTTTAAAAAGCAGTAAACTCATTTTTATCATTTAACCCTGGTGAATGGTAGGAATTTAATTTTACCTGACATAAATATTCTTTCCAACTCAATTCTGATTCTGCATCAAATTTCGTTTAATAATTAGTCACTTCATTCAGTACACAAAATTTAAAATCCACTTTGCAATTACCTTCTTTGTAGTATTTACCCATAGCATATTTTCATCTTGTATATTAACAGCATATTTATGCTTATATACTCTTTTATATAGCTCCCTTGTAATAAGTCCTACATAATATGCATCACATGCTAAACAAATTATTAAATACACAATAAATTTTGATTTACATGTATATTTCCCTTATAAATGTACCATATATGTTCCTATTTTCACTTCCTTGACACCAGTCAACAAATAATCACGCATATTACAATTCATACATTTTAACATACCTGGATTATTACAAGCTATCTGCTTGTTATTTAACTTACTCTGGAAGATATTCTTAAAACTCTTACCTCTTTTTTGCAAACATACTGGCCCTTCTCCTATATTTTTATCTATTTCAGTATTACATTTTAAAAACTTCCAATTCCCTCTTATGATGTTTTTAATTGTTCCAAAATCTAAACTGTTGGTAACTTTCATAGCTACTTTGAAATCCTTCTTTCTATTATTTATACGCATCTCATTGATGGCTGTTTTCCTTTTTTTACACACTTCTTTAGCAGTTGTTTCTACTTCTTCCTTGGGGTATCCTCTTTCTGTAAAGTTCTTATAGAGACTATTACATTCCCTTTGAGATTTTTCTTCTTCATCAGTTAAACGATGTATTCTTTCCAACTGACCCCTTACTACATTCATTTTAGTACTTTTGGGGTGCATACTATCATAATGTAAAAATGAATTATTCTTCACATTTTTCCTATAGATAGTAATGCATAATTTATCATCTACTTATTATCAACATTTGTCCCAATGGTGAATTTTAAATAACTGCATACCCCATTTAGATACGTAAAAAACTCCTCTAACAATATATGCTCACCTCTCCAAATCAGAAAGACATTGTCAATAAAGCATTTATAAAACACAATATTGTCTTTAAACTTACTTCCAAAAATATGAGACTGCTCCCAGCCATCAATAAACATGTTAGCATAACTAGGTGCCATCGAGGCACCCATAGCAACTCCATTAGTTTGTTTATATATTTTATGATTGCATTAAAAAAAATTGTAATTTAAAATAATATCTAGGATTTCAATTAATAGCCCTACTGTATTTACTGAAATTTTTTTAGAATTCAGTAACCATAATCTAACAGTCTCCATTCCTTCATCATTCGGAATAACTGTATATAGTGAATTTACATCTAAAGTTACTAACACATCTTCATTTCTCACTCTGATCTCACTTAACATATTTTTGAATTCAAATGAATCTTTAATGAAAGATGAACTACATCTCACTACTTGCTGCAGATGTCTAGCTGCGTATATAGCCATTGCTTCTGTCTTACCTCAACTACTCACCACTACTGTGCGCATAGGAGGCTTGTTCAAATCTTTATGTATTTTGGGCTGACCAAAAATACAACTCATACTAGGTGTTTGAATATGCAAATATTTTCTTATTTCTTCTGTTATATGCCCAGTCAAAAAACATTCTTCAGTCTGTCGATCTATAAAAGAGAAACTTTTTTCACTTCAGTAAACACTGCAACTTTATAAAATTGTGTATCGGATAACATTTCTTCCATCTGATTTATATATTAATTTCTGTCTAACACCACCAAGGCATTTCCTTTATCAGCTTTAGTGACTAATACATTTTAATTGTTTAAAAAACTATTAAGTAATTGCCTCTGTTTATATTTTAAATTATAATATTTAAAAGCAGGCTTATTCTCTAACATGTCTATTATTTGCTGCTCACACACCATTTGAAACATTTCCAGTTTCTTTACTAATAGTGGATTATACACACTCGGCTTGCTAAACACATTATCTTTACACTATTGGGAAACATCACTTTAAAATTTGTCTGACATAATCCCTTAATTCATTTATAGTGTCACATTTTTCAGCTCGTTTGGAGGGAACAAAGTTCCAGCCTTTTTGTAATGCTTTGAGTTTGTGTTTTTAAGCACATTATACAGTCTGAGGAATTCCAGTGTGACAAAAGCGCTTACTGTTTGATGTGACGATTAAAGTGGATATTTGGTTATTCTTGGCTCAAGTTTTAGTTTTTTATTTAGTTTTATTGGTTTCCGAAGTTTGAATTTTTGTTTTGGTCATTTGTTTTGTTTTATTCTGAGCCAAAATATGACAAGTTTTATGACTATAACACCAGGAGATAGCTTAATCGATACATCAAATTGTTCTGTTATAGTGAACCAAGAAGGCAGAGTGAATAAACAAGTGGTACAACATGGTTCCAGTTTCCATAATAAAGAAGTGGCACCAGGAAGATTTGATGAAAAGTTAAATGGTTGGTTAGCACCTCCAGTTGATCCATTTGGAGATATGGATGATTTACAAGGACAAATTATGCCTAACAATGTTAATTATTCTGAAACATTTAAACAGCTAGAGAGTGATTTTAATCAAGCTCAAAAGATTGCAATGGGACAATATGTATTTCGAGATGTGTCTCAAAATGCAAAGAGTACCAAAAGGCTTGAGAATATAAGTTATGCCAGTTGGTAATAACTTTTCAGCTGATTTTTTAAATAAGTGGGTAGCCCTGAATCAAAAAACGGGGTTACTATATGTTCAAATGCTGGCAGAGACTAATATGACAAAAATGAATGAGTTGAAAAATAAGATTCAGTCGGTTTTCTTCTTTTTAAAAGATAACGTAACAGCTGAAAACTTTGAGGCCAAATTCTCTTTAATTCAGACAAAGCTGAATAAAGAGAATGAAATATTGCATACAAAGAAAGTCAAAAAGTTTCTGTGAGATAAAGCAGATTATGAACAGGGTGAAGAGTCCAATCAGCTGACAGCAGAGGGAATGGAACAACGTCAGCAGCGTAAACTGCAGACGCCACAGAGTCAGTTGTACAATAATGAGGAAGCAACTGAAATAGAGGAAAATACTGTGCGTAAATCAAAGACTGGTGCAGAAAAATTCAGCAGCTAGTGTAAGTACCATTATAACGACAACGAGTAAAGGGCCAGAAGAATTTGTGTTGTCAGACGCCAGTGAGAAGGATTTTTCAATGGAGCCCAATCAACTGGTTAGAGTTTATAAGCAACAGGGCAAGCAGAGCAGAACTTGGGCGGAAGTTACATCTGCCCCAGAAAGAACACGTATTATCAGAACAATTGGGGAAAAAAGCTGTGCACAAATAAGCCAAGGCACTGTTGAATCAGCCTTTATTATAGTCAATTTATCTAATATATTTTTAACAGATGAATTATGCAATGTATTACAAAAAGACTGGAATTTTGTTCCTTCCAAACAAGCTGAAAAATGTAACACTATAAATGAATTAAGGGATTATGTCAGACAAATTTTAAAGTGATGTTTCCCAATAGTGTAAAGAAGGATAATGTGTTTAGCAAGCCGAGTGTGTATAATCCACCATTAGTAAAGAAACTGGAAATGTTTCAAATGGTGTGTGAGCAGCAAATAATAGAAATGTTAGAGAATAAGCCTGCTTTTAAATATTATAATTTAAAATATAAACAGAGGCAATTACTTAATAGTTTTTTAAACAATGAAAATGTATTAGTCACTAAAGCAGATAAAGGAAATGCCTTGGTGGTGTTAGACAGAAATGAGTATATAAATCAGATGGAAGAAATGTTATCCGATACACAGTTTTATAAAGTTGTAGTGTTTACTGAAGTGAAAAAAAGTTTCTCTTTTATAGATGGACAAATTGAAGAATGTTTTTTGACTGGGCATATAACAGAAGAAATAAGAAAATATTTGCATATTCAAACACCTAGCATGAGTTGTATTTTTGGTCAGCCCAAAATACATAAAGATTTGAACAAGCCTCCTATGCACCCAATAGTGGCGAGTAGTGGAGGTAAGACAGAAGCAATGGCTATATACGTAGATAGACATCTGCAGCAAGTAGTGAGATGTAGTTCATCTTTCATTAAAGATTCATTTGAATTCAAAAATATGTTAAGTGAGATCAGAGTGAGAAATGAAGATGTGTTAGTAACTTTAGATGTAAATTCACTATATACAGTTATTCCGAACGATGAAGGAATGGAGAATGTTAGATTACAGTTACTGACTTCTAAAAAGTTTTCGGTAAATACAGTAGGGCTATTAATGGAAATCCTAGATATTATTTAAAATTACAATTTATTTAAATTCAATCATAAAATATATAAACAAACTAATGGAGTAGCTATGGGTACCTCAATGGCACCTAGTTATGTTAACAATGGATGGCTGGGAGCAGTGTCATATTTTTGGAAGTAAGTTTAAAGACAATATTGTGTTTTATAAATGCTTTATTGACAATGTTTTTCTGATTTGGAGAGGTGAGCATATATTGTTAGAGGAGTTTTTTACTTATCTGAATGGGGTGTGTAGTTATTTAAAATTCACCTCTGGGACAAATGTTGAGAATATTATTTTTTTTGGATTTAAATGTATATAAAGTAGATGATAAATTATACACTACTATCTATAAGAAAAATGTGCGGAATAATTCATTTTTACATTATGATAGTATGCACCCCAAAAGTACTAAAATGAATATAGTAAGGGGTCAGTTGGAAAGAATACATCGTTTAACTGATGAAGATGAAAAATCTCAAAGGGAATGTAATAGTCTCTGTAAGAACTTTATAGAAAGATGATACCCCAAGGAAGAAGTACAAACAATTGCTAAAGAAGTGTGTGAAAAAAGGAAAACAGCCATCAATGAGATGAGTATAAATAATAGAAAGAAGGATTTCAAAGTAGCTATGAAAGTTGCCAACATTGTAGATTCTGGAACAATTAAAAACATCATAAGAGGAAATTAGAAGTTTTTAAAATGTAATACTGAAATAGATAAAAATATAGGAGAAGGGCCAGTATTTGTGCAAAAAAGAGGTAAGAGTTTTAAGAATATGTTCCAGAATAAGTTAAGTAATCCAGGTATTATAAAATGTATGAATTGTAATATGTGTGATTATTTGTTGACTGGTGTCAAGGAAGTGAAAATAGCAACATATATGGTACATTTAAAAGGGAAATATACATGTAAATCAAAATTTATTGTGTATTTAATAATTTATCATGTGATGCATATTATGTAGGACATACTACAAGGGAACTATATAAAACAGTATATGAGCATACATGTGCTGTTAATATACAAGATGAAAAAAAGGCTATGGGTAAACACTACAAAGAAGGTAACTGCAAAGTGGATTTTAAATTTTGTGTACTGGATGAAGTGACTAATTATGAAGCAAAATTTGATGCAGAATCAGAATTGAGTTGGAAAGAATATTTATGGCAGGTAAAATTAAATTCCTGCCATCCACCAGGGTTAAATGATAAAAGAGTTTACTGCTTTTTTTAAAAAGGAAAAGGTTAAATCATGTGACTTATGAGGTCACATGGTTAATTTTAAATGTATAAATTGAGTTTGTGCTTTTAAGCACATTATACAGTCTGAGGAAGTCCAGTGTGACGAAAGCACTTACTGTTTGATGTGACAAATTAAAGTGGATATTTGGTTATTCTTGGCTCAAGCTTTGGTTTTTTATTTAGTTTTATTGGTTTCCAAAGTTTGAATTTTTGTTTTGGTTGTACTTTCAAAAGCATTGAAAGCCAACTGGAAAGTATAAAAATATCGTAAAATAAAAATGATTGAAAGAGAGAGAGTGGATTATGCCAATAAGTCTGCCTACCCAGAACCTCCACATTCACAAATGTGGGGCAGTAGGCACAGGAATAATTTGGCAACTACTGACAATGATGGTAACGATGATTTTTTAGACCAACAGGAAGAGTTCCCATTGTTGAGGTGTCCAGAATGCCTGAGAGGCAGGAACAATCAGAACACATTCCAGCAAGAAGCCCCCCAAACGAACTGGGGAGGGAGAGGCAATTACAATCACCATCAGAGGGGGAATATGAGGGGGAACTACAGAGGAAGGAACCCTACTTGGAACTAAATTCTAGGTCATATCCTAGAATTATTGAAAACTTCACTACGGACTTTAAAGTATTGAATTATTCTGCTGTATCTATTTGTGAAAAATTATGTGATATTTTCTCTAAAGGTCTATCTTTTGTACCTGAGCAAAAGCTGAATATGAGTAAAACATTAGTAGACCTAAAATTATATGTCAGAAAATTGAATTTAAATATGTTGTTCCATAATGTAAGTTACACAAGGATCCCCTTATATGTATCTAATACCTACAACCCTCCATACACCCCTCCCTACAGTTATTTGAACATCTCTGTGAAATTGATCTTCGTAGTTTAGGAACCCTGGATCCTATGTATGTACCTCAGAATTTGCCCAGTGTGGAGAATGAGTTATTAAGGTCTATTCAATGTAATAGGGTGATCAGGGTCATGAAACCAGACAAGGGGGGGTGGGACTGCTATTATGAGCATGGAGCTCTATAATATGAAAATTAAAAACATACTTGAAGGCTATTTCTATAAAATTGTATCACTTAATGAATTTAATGGAACATTAAGGAAAATAAAGAATGAAACTAACAACCTTTTTATAGAGGGGAGCATTTCTATAGAAGAATTGAATTACATTCTAGTACCCCACCCAAATGTTTCTTGTGTTTGGTTTGCCTAAACTACATAAAGATTTGCATGACCCCCCAATGTGACCCATTGTAGACACCCTTGGTTGTGTCATACAACCCATAGCAAAGTACTTGGATAATAAATTGAAGAATTTTTTAACTGAGGAGAAGAGTGTATGCAAAGACTCATGGGATTTTCTACAGAGAATAAATCTACTGGAATAAACTGAAAGTGGTTATTTCATTACTATCAACGTAAAATACCTCTATACTGTTATACCCCATAACATAGGGGTAGAATGGTTTTGTGAATACCTCTTGGAAAAGAATATACCACAGGTAAAAATTTACAAATTTGAACATCTATTAAGCATTGTCTTGCATAACAATTTTATTCTGTTTGACAAGGAGTACTATTTGCAAACAGAGGACATCTCAATGGGTTCAGCTTGTGGGAGGACATATGCTAACACTGTAATGTTATAATGGGAAAAAAATACTTATTTAACTCAAACTATTTCTCCCAATGTACATGTTATATGAGATTTTTGGATGACATTTTTATGTATTGGGAGGGGCCAGGAGAGACTATACCTGGGTTCCTAGGATACCTAAATGGGTGCACCCCTTTTCTAACATTTACACACATGGTTGGAGTTGAGGAACTACCATACCTTAATGTGAGGTTAATGAAAGACAGGGTATTTAAGGTGTTTAAATCTGAAATGTAGCAAAAACCAACATATTCAAACAGCTTTTTACATTTTAGTAGCTCCCACCCATTTAAACAAAAGAAAGCCATACTAAAAGGTCAGTATGTAAGGGCTGCATGGATGGTATCTGAATTTGAAAGTTTTTTTTGGATGAATGTGACCATCTTAAAGACATGTTCCAGTAGAGGGGATACCCTAATTCATTAATAAATGATGTGATATTAGAAGTGGTAAACAAAAGAAAGAGGGGACACTTTAAGCCTTTATTATACCAAAAACAACAAGAAGAAATCCAACAAGAAGGATCCATATTGGGGCCTCTTCTGTTTACTATCTTCATAAATGACCTGTATAAAGCCATCCCTGAAGCAACCTGCATTCAATATGCAGATGACTCGACATTAGTCTGTGCTGATACTAATCCTGACAACCTATTATCCAAAACCCAAGCATGTTTCAGGACAGTAGAAAACTGGCTATTAGGACGTAAATTGATCCTTAATCCAAACAAAACCAAATTACTACTCTTTCAACCCAATCAAAAGTCCACACCTATATCATTTTCTATCCAATCCAAAATGGGACTGTCATCTCTCCAGACTCCTATACCAAACTATTAGGAGTTTGCATAGATAACAGACTTAGATTTGATATCCATATTAATCAGACCATCAAAACCGTTAACAAAAAACTTGGGTCTTTATACCGGATCAAATCTTTTCTAACTCCAATAGCGAAAGTAACTATGGCCCGCTCACATCTTCTCTCTTCCCTCCTATATGCCTCCCCTATACTCACTAATCTCAAAACAACGGAACTAAACAAACTAACACGCTGCTATAATCAAATTGCCAGATTTGCAACGGAAATGCCCTATAGAACACACCATTGTGTCAACCTAAGAAAATTAGGCTGGCTAGAATTCACCAACCTCCTACAGCAGACCCAACTTATGGAAGCATTTAAAATCCTGAACCAACCGGACAAAACTCCAGCCCTGAATAACTTAATAAGACCCTATAACAATCTCAGTAGTTTTGCCTCTAATAAGCTTCTAGTTCAAACAGTCAAAGCAAACAATGTAGGTGGGGATTCACTTTTTAGCAATGCCATTGGCAAAATATGGAACTCTCTCCCTACTAGCCTTTCTTTCACTTCCTCCCTATCTGTTTTCAAAAAAAGGTTAAATCAACATCTAAAGTTAAATTGGCTCTGCCAGTGCTCAAGTCCTGACTAATCCTCTCTCATACAAGTATAGAAACTTCCCTAGATTCAGCCCCTCGCTCTCACTTCTTTCTCTCTCCTCTTAACTGAAATGGATAGTCTGGATGGAGTATCAGTATACCAGAAGCAGTATTAATAGTTATGTATCCTATATATTGTTTAAGATCAACGTACTTTACTGTACTAAATCTCCTCTATAGCATTTTTCTAGTATAGGAAAAGAATTTGTTTTGTTTTGTTTTGTACCATAGTTCTATGCATTGTCTATTTTTTACCTCGATCTACTATATCTATGCATTATATTCTCTCACTATGGAGCTTTTCTCCCCGGGCCTCCGCTGAAAATGGACATGTATCCAGTCGGACTTTCCCGGTCAACAAATGTAAAATAAAATAAAATAAATAAAATAAAATAAAATAAGTGGGAATGACAGGGAGGTTTTTAATAGTATTTTTATGCAACCCCAGGTTCAAGAAACAGATCAAAATTTTGAGATATCTGAGGAGAGGAAATTTAACAGTGCATTTATTACAATTTTTAATAAAAGTAGTAAGAACGTCACTGACATCCTGTTTAAAAATTGGGTGGTATTGACTAATAACAGAGACACCAGTAATATAGTGGGTGAATCTCCTACCATCATATATAAAAAGGGTAGAACTATCAAAAACATTTTAGAATACACACAGGTGAATCCACAAAATGAATACATGAAAAAATGTGGTGCATGTAACTATTGTTGTTATATACATGAGGGTAGTTCACTTAATATCAATAACACCATAGTGAAAATTACCAGTATCTGTACATGCATGACAGAGAAAGTAGTATATTGCACAGTTTCCACAAAAATGTCCATGTTTTTATATAGGTAAAATAGAGCAGAAATTAAAAAGCAGAATTTATGAACATGTAAGAGATATAAGGAACAAAAAGGAAACAAATGCCTTGGCTAGCCATAATATGGATTATCCTGACCATACTTTTACATTTGGAATATTGTAGGTAATTGCACCAGATATAACGGGTGGACCATGGGCATTAATATTAGAAAAACAAGAAGCCCTATGGCAATTAAGGATGAATTCCCTACAATGGCCAGGATTGAATGACATTTTTTCTCTTGCATGTTTTTTAAAGCTAAAAGCTCTGAAAAGATGATTTTTACACAGAAGTGTTTTATATGTGTTATATTTAATATTGAATAGGCTGTTTTAGTTATTGTATTGTATTTATATATGCGACAGAGTATATTTATTTGTATATTTATTCATTTATTAAGATATATTGTATTAGTTATGTGAATAAGGGGGGCATGTTTTAGGATTGACTATGTGCCATTTAAGTATTTAAATGAAGTGCATTTTACTAATTAAATCTCTTTGAAGAAGTTCCTGACTGAGCAGGATTGAAAGCTTGTGCATATAGAGTGGACTTGTGTGTGGAATAAACCTTTGTGCTTTAAATCTACTTGGTGACATTTAAGCTCCATGTATGCAGTTTTTTGCTTATTAGTTTGTATTTGCGTTTTTTTTTCTTATGTTTTCTTTTTCTGTCAAAGGGAGACCAGGATGGAAGGAAGGAAGGGTACATTTTGTACAAGCAAGAGAGTATAGAGATGTTAGTAGGGTAAAACAAACAAATACAAAACATAGACAGATACCAAAAAGGGAGGTGCTGACATAAAAGGGGGGTCAATACAGAGACACAGGCAGAAAGGGGAGAACTACTGGTGATTCAGAGGACTGGACTTCGGACTGGGGAGCTGAGTGAAACACAAAGACGGGAAATACCATAATGGGTGATAGGGAGATAATAGCTCCCTTCCATATTGCCCAGGGCTGCATCCATTTAGAGGTCATTCCCCTCTGAGACTGCCCTCACTACTGGATGCTGCCTTTATCTGCATATTGGGCAAGGCCTAGCATCATTGTGACTTTGCCAATTATACAAGAGCATGCTGCCTTTGCAAATGCCAAGCCTCCAGTCCATCACCACCATCATCACCACTTCCTGCAAATCCTAACAGATAACATATCAGGACCTATTGTCAGCATCATAGTAAGAAACCACTACAGGCCACACTAGAACCATCTAGTCCTCCCCCCTTTGAACAACCTTCATCACCCTGTGGAGAGGCAGGCCTGAAGGCAGCTGAAGACTTTGCAGGAGATGGCAGGGCAGGGTAGGATCATTGTGTGGCCACCCATGCCAAACCACAGGTACAATTATGGCTGAAACTGCATACAATAGGCATCAAACAGAAAAAGTGAGTCCTGCACCACTGAGTTTTAAATGTGATGTACAACACTCACTTTATTTAACTCATTCCATGCAATAGAGCTCTAGAACTTTGCATTATAACTTCCAATGGGTGTAGCTCTAGCTTTTTGCAAGAATCCAATGATGGCCTTATATTTTAAGAAAATGTTCACATCAACATCAGCTGTATTGCCTTTCTATATTTTGAATACTGTAGTTTGTTTTCTTTACCTTGTGTTTTGCTTGCATTCTATTTTAACAGCATATTAAAACTTCAAAAGAGACCACAGCTCTCTCTGTTCTGAGTCAGGCAGAAATTTTTCCTGCCCTCCCACCCATTTAAGTTGTCTTGTTAAATACCACTGTCTTTCTAGTTGCCCGCCTCTTATGTTAATCTGACCATATATCTCATTTCTCTCTACTTTCACTGGCTTATGTGAGTAATCACAAAATCATCATTTTGAAATCCCACCTTCAATTATTTAAATTTATTGGCCATCCTACAGTATTTCATAGTACCAAATTACAAAAGTGACCACCCCTTTCAATCCATCTTGCTGTTTTAAAAATAGTAACTCTCCACTAAACCTTAACTTTTTAAATAGGTAAAACTCAAGTTACCTACTTTCACATCTAACTTCTCTAGTGCACACTGCAGAGTGCATTCTTTTCAATCTTACCTTTAAGCATCCCTGTGACTAGCACTTTCTCTAATAACCTGCTGGAAAGCACCAGGAAGCCTTAAACTCATACAAACACTGAACTCTCCTTGTTAATAAGGAGAAATTAATAGTAGGCACTAAACAGCCTATAATTGCAAAGTACCTTGCTAAGGAAACAGCTCCTGTACTTTACATAGAAAAAAAAAAAAAGCCCCAAACCAGGCATGTCCAAGGGTCAGCTTCCGGTGATTTCTCCTGTCCACCTTGTGAATCTGGGCATACTGGGGCAATGCAGCAATTGCCTCATGTACACAGACAACCCTCTCCTCCTACCACCCAACACTACAACCTGTGAGAGATGCACTTACATAGCCAAAATGGAAGCAAAACTCTCTCCACCCAAGATTGTGCTAAACAGTCAAGAGGAGAAGGTTAACACCCACACTACACCTCAAGCAACACATAGCCCTTCTAAACTCGCACCACCAACACCCACATATAGCAACACTAAATCCACATATGCAGAGGCCCTTAACTGTAACCTGCCCAAGCAACAAAGACCTCTGAAGCTGAAACGCAAACAAACACCAATCACAACCAATGTGTCACATAGTTCACAACACCAGTGTGCCACCCAGCAACAGCCCCTAAGGCAAGACAATTTACCTAACACTTTAGTCATAGGTGACTCTATAGTCCGGCACACTGATGTCCCTCTCACCAGGTTGAATAAGGAGAAAATTACAGTCAGCTGCCTGTCGGGTGCCAGGATCTGCCACATAATGCATGCACTCAAGTCACTCCACAACAAGTACAAATATGACTCTGTCATTGTCCATGTTGGAGTGAATGACTTGAGACATACCTCCCTGGACTACATGAAAAGTGACATGGAAGAGCTCTCGGATCATGTGGCCCAGGCAGGGATGACCCTAGCCCTGAGTAGCATCCTGCCTTCGCCCAGAATGATACCACAATATAAGGATAAAATGATTGACTTCAACAATTGGCTAAGCTTATGGTGTCATTCAAAGGGGATCCAGTATCTGTCTGCCTGGGATGACATGATTGACAGACCACTATGCTTTGCCAGAGATGGTCTGCACCTGTCGCCCCTGGGATTCAGGTTACTGGCTAAGGCTCTTGCCACCCCAATAGTGCCTTTTTAGGCAAACTTCAAAGGACAAAACCACCACCGTAACAGGTACACACATGCAAAATCTGAAGGTAATGCTACTCAATGCTAGAAGTCTAAACCTCAAAATGCACTCTCTCGAGGCACTCCTAAAAATGGAGAACATCGATATCTGTGCAGTAACTGAGACCTGGTTCAAGGCTCCAGAGAGCACCCTTGCAATACCAGGCTACAACTCTTACCACACTTTTCGGCCACCAAACCAGGACCGAAACACTAAAGGTGGAGGAGTGTCAATATTCACCAAGGATATTCACACCACCAGGCTAGTTGGCCAACACAATGTGTCTGAAATTCTCCAAGTGCAACTAACACTAGGTAAGACTGCAATCCAAATTGTAGCTTGCTACAGATCCCCACCATATCCCAAGATTCTCACTACACCTTTTTAAACATACTGGAAAATATTAAGATAGAACCAAACACCCTAATACTGGGTGATTTTAACTACCCTGCCATTAACTGGGAAAACTACTCATGTCCCAACACCTTTGCGTAGCGGTACTTGGAATTCATAAATTCCAACGCCCTGGATCAACTAATCCATAGTCCCACCAGGGGCACCAATATCCTAGACCTGGTCATTACCAACATGGCAAATCAATGCTCCATACCTATGGTCACCCCCTCGTTAGTCAGGTCTGACCATAAGCTAATCACCCTTAACATCCACATCCCACCCCACCCCCAGTAAAGAAACCACCATAAAAACTTCTCCAAAGCCAACTTCATGCTACTCAAGTCAGAAGTGACAAACTTCATGACACCCATGCAGACGGGAACTGAAAGTTCAACTGCTGAATCCTACACTAAGGCACTGTACGAGCACATCCACTTATGCATGAATCGTGCCATCCCAAATAGAACCAAAATGCTCTCATCCAAAGAAAGGAAGCCAATCTGGCGGTCCCCTGCCATAAACAAACTTTACAACAAAAGGAAGAAACTTTTGCAGAAAAGAGGAAAATCCCAGGATGCAAAAAACTCCCTTACTAGCCTCAGTAAGAAACTGAGATGCCTCATAAAATCCTCCAAAGCTAGTTATGAAAATAAAATTGCCAAAGATTCCAAAGACAACCACAAAGCATTCTATAACTATGTCAAGAATCTAAATGGCAATGCTCAGATCTGCTCTGAGCTAAAACAGAATGGCAATAAATATACTGATCCAAAGGATATTGCCAATATCCTGGCAGATCGATTCAGTGCCAACTTCACCCCCCTCTCACCCCCTAAATGGCCCATCTCAATACTGGAAGACTGCCAAATTCCAGTAATAACGGCAACACAGGTACAAAACGCACTCTCTAAAGCCAAGAATACAGAATCCATGGGACCAGATGACATCCCGGGCTGTGTACTACATGAACTACAATATGAACTGGCACCACACCTAAGTGTCATGTTTAATCATAGCCTCGCCTCAGGTTTCATGCCCACTGAGTGGCGCAGAGCTACAGTTATCCCAATCCACAAGGGGGGATCCACCTTGGATCCCGGAAACTACCGTCCCATCAGTCTGACAAGCCTTATCTGCAAGGCCATGGAGCGTATTATCATGGAACTTATAAACAAAGACATTGGCAACCTTCAAACACTGGACCCCACCCAGTTTGGGTTTGTGAAGGGCCGATCTTGTCTCCTGAACCTGATTGACTTCTTTGAATCAGTCTCCAGAGCCATGGACAAGGGTAAGGTGGTCCACACAGCCTATCTAGACCTTGCCAAGGCCTTTGACACCATCCCCACTCTGGAATCATAGATAAACTTACTAAGTTGGGTACTAATCCCTATGTCACCCAATGGGTTGCTAAATGGCTTACTGATAGAACCCACACTGTAAAAGTAGCCGACTCCAAATCCAGCTCCAGACAAGTGACAAGTGGAGTACCTCAGGGTTCAGTCCTGGGGCGCTCTTGTTTGGCATCTACTTCTCTGAAGTACAGGTCAACATTATGGAACTCTGGCTAACAAAGTTTACAGATGACTGCAAACTGGGAACCATTATAAATGATGTGGATATTCTACAACAAGGCCTTGCAGAAACAGATGCTTGGTGCCAGAGCCATAGGTTCAAGCTTAATGCCAAGAAATGTATTGTTATCCCTTTGGGAAAAAACATGTATCCATGAATTACCATATAGGTGGCAGCACACTAAAAACAGAAAGTGTGATAAGAGACTTAGGGACACAGGTGGACAGTGGTCTCACCTTCGATAACCACATCGCCACAACAGTCAGGAAATCCTTCTATGTGGCACACCTCATCACGAAGGGCTTTTCATCCAGAAAAAAGAGGTCATTGTCCCACTGTACTCATCCCTCATTAGACCCATTATAGAATACAACGCCCCATTTGGTATGTACCTCTCAAGACATCTGCAACAACTGGAAAGGCCTCAGAAATACCTCACTAAAAGAATCACAGGCCTAAAGCAGATGCCCTACGCTGACCACCTTAAAAAACTCCAGCTATACTCTGTCGCATATTGTCTACTCAGAGGTGATCTCTGCTTAACATACAAGGCCATGTCAAACCCAGAGCTGTTGGACATGCTACACTTAAAGAAATCCCAATCCCTCAGAGCTACACGCTCCAGGGATCTAAACCTTGTCATCACAATAAACAAAACATGCTGGAGGGATAGGTTCCTGACCCAGAGACTCCCCAGACTCTGGAATAGATTGCCCATACATGTCAAGCAGAGTGCCTCGTTGGACCTCTTCAAGAGGAACCTTGACGTTTGGATGGGAGAAAGGAAATTCACCCCAGGGATCACGTCAGTCGCCCTGCTAGACAGGGGTCCAGTAAAGTAAATAATGTGGGAAGAAATAGCCAGGGAATTGTTATGGCTAGGCTTTAATAGGCCCTAGGGCTGATAGCCTAGTACCAACCTATGAACCTATAAGGTTCTAGGTCTTAAACTGGATTTTATAAGTCACACAGTAAACAGAGCAACATTAAGCTTGTAATATTTTCTAAGCAACTTATAATATGTCAGCAACCACTCAAGTTACACCCATACTGTTAGCAGTGTTTTGTTCACCCAGCTGTGAGCTTTCCTATGAGGCTAAGTAGTTCTGTATGTGTTACTTGGTTGCTAAGATATTTAGAAAACATGAAATTTATAACAATATAAATATTATATGAACAACAATTAATATGTCTTTCCCTGCATGAGACAGAGGTCAAATATTCAATACAGTTGTGCTTGCCATCATATAAGGTTTAAGATTAAATCTTTCAATACATTGTGTGTAGTATGCAAATATGAACAAGCAATATCTGATGTCTAGAAACATCAGTAGGATGTAATTGCAGAAATGCCCGGAGGCATCACTCAACTGTAATTCATTAAAAACACACAAAAGCCTTTACATAAATGCTTCCTCAGCTTCATTAAAATATAAGTTCAAACTGTCAAGTCTTATATTCTATGACATCAAAGAACCAATCAATCCTTTAGCTCATGAATATGAAAAAATGTGTAAAACTCACAGTTCTCAAACTCATGAATATGCAATAATACACGTAACTCTCATCCTCTTAGAGCAAGAAATCTGAAAAAAGCCATAAATAATTTGAGTGCAAAGGCCCAGAAACAGGGACAGTTTTTAAATATTGCTCTCATAGACTTAGAAAGTTGATAGAATAATAGGTTTTGCATTAGCAAAAAATTCTGGAAGGGTAGGAAGTCTGAAATTCAAATATATGTCAATATTTTCTGACTTCGGTCTTCAATAATTTGCCAAAAAAGCAAAACATTATGAGGAACAGATTAAAAATATGAGGCAAAAATCTGGATAGTTGAGGGGTATGATAATACATAAGCTACTCAGCACAGATAGTATAGCTGTACCACAATGCACAATAGTATAAAATATGAATATGTATAAAATGCTGGCAAAGCAATAACCTTTTGTCGTTTAATTTTCAGAATGTGCCCAGTCAGAAGGTATCTATTCTTAGGAGGCATGGAGGTAATATTTATGGGATAGTTACTGAAAATGCTATTCTTGATCATAATTAAAACCTGGTGAACTGATTTGTCTG
>NC_056747.1:496980335-497087835 GCF_019279795.1 Protopterus annectens | reverse complement strand
TTTTCCATGATAGATGGCATAGTCTTCGTCAAGATCAGTCTTCCCAATCTACAGTCCAGCTTATTATCAGCAATGCTCCAACCTCTTCCCAGTTTTGTTCATGGTGGGAAGAGAAGTATAAAGCCATGATTCACTCCACTATGTAGGGATGGAGAAGATGCAACCTGGGGCAAAAGAGTCCAAAGTCTGTGAGAGATTTATTGTAATCATCCACTAGTGCATCTACTGAGTCAGCACTACTCTCCATTAGAAACTGAAGAAGCACATTAGAAAAGAGGTTAACACTGACATGATTAGTATTGCTGACTACCCTTAGTTCAAGACTGGGGGGAGGGGGCTATGTCAAGGCAGAAACAAACCAAAGTGAGCTAGGAAATAATCTAACAGTGAAACTGGTTCCACCACCAGGTTAATGGTTGCCAATCCATCATTATGACCAAATCAAATGGTAGTCCAGGTTTATGTGTTGTAGAGGTACTAACCAGAGCAAACCCAAAAACTTTTATGATACAGTTAAATTCATAAGGAAGAGACACTGTTTTATCAATGAGTCAATGAGAAAATTAGTGAACTCCAGATGGAATGGCCTCATGTAAATAAGAAGAAACTTAAAGTTTGCTTCTGCAACAAGGACATGTTCAAAGGGAATGTACTCTGTAGTGTCCACTCTCACTAATCTAATTTTGTTACTTCAAACTGCAAACCTGCCACTGATCTTACCCCTCCTAGGGCAATGTACAACTGAGACTCCAGGTGGAACTGGAGCAGCTAGATGAGGACCAAAATTCTCATCCAGTCTGGTCTTGGTTATAAAAGTAAAGTAAACATTATGCTTCACAGCAGACATAATGCTTGGCTTATTGGAAACTGACCTCATATTAGAGTACAGGGCCTTAAAAGAAGTCAAAATAGAGTGAATCCCTACTACATGCTTATGATGGTTCGAAGACCCTGGGAACTAAAAGCAAGCATGAGCTCTGACAGTTGCCCTCAGGAAAGTTGTGCTGAACCTCCTACCACAGTATCGATATTAATCCAGATGTGTTAACTAATGTTCAGCTGCAATTTCAACCCCGATACTTATGCAGTAAGAAAAAATGTTTACAAAGTATTTTTACAAAGTAGATGCAGGCAATTTAGATAACATATAGGGATGTAAGGCCAACAATGAAGATCTACTCTATAATGGAGCCATGCAGATCAGTAGAGTGAAATAAGCCAATAAAACTATAAAATCAATCTTAAAAGTGAGATTGTTCAATAGTAGATGGAGTTTGGTTAACAGCCTCTGGTAAGTTCACTGGAAAACAAACTACAAGAAAAAAACAGTCTCAGCAAAATAGCAAAGTGAAACATACAATTTGAATGGTGATCCTTAAAACAAGCAATACAATGTGCATCACAGAATAACAACAAATTAAATAGAGCAAGTGTATAACATTGATCAAAATTGTCCTTAAGGTAAATGAGGTTAAAATTCTGTTACAGTCTTTAAAATAAATCAACTCTTCTTGAAGAGTGAAGGTAAAACAGATACCTTGTCAAGCCTGGCACTATCTAGGGCTCAGTATAATGGGCTCATGCCTCAGAGAACTGGTAATCCACATGTCCTTTCTGTATGCCCTCTGTATTGTCAATGGGCTGGAGCAGGACCCCAAAACAGGAACAGTTACAAAAATAGTCCAGAAACCTGCAAAAAAAGATATACCAAACCACAATGCCTGCACCAGCAGCTAGTTAATCATCCTTACATCAAGTACATACTTCAAGACAGTCACTGGCTATAAAATGTGAGCTGTCAAAATGGGGGCAGCTTGTTTATTGTGAAAACTGAACCTGTTGAGGGATGCTGTGAGTAACCCCTTTTCTATTTTCCTTTAGTAGAGTATTACTCAAGGAGATATAGATGAGGGATAAAACTATCACCAGACCAGGCAAGGCTCTACAAACAGGTAAATAATGAGCCCTGAAGATTCCTTCAGGTGCCAGTACTCTCCACTCCTGAGTCCTGGGACGTCTAGGACCTAAAACCCTCTGCCACTGTAGTCTGCCCCAAAGTGATCCAATCCAGAACACCAAATACCTTGCCAAGCTGTGTATAAATCTCCACTGATCTCCACTTGCTGGACCAAAGACTGGTCCTTGAGCAGAAAGACCCAAATTTAAGAGTTCCTGGAACACCACAATGTGCTATAGTTGATCCCAGTCTGATCCCAGAATCAAATAAGGTTCTTGCCAACCTCCAGCAATCAGTTTAGGTAAAGTGAATCTCTTATTCAAAGCACTCAGAATTAACCACTCAAACTTTGATTGGAAGATGTTGATAGTAGGCAGCAGCAGGGCTGGCCTTACATATAAGTCATCTAAATGGCTGCCTAGACCCCTGAGCTTCTACAGGCACATTTTCTATATTTATTTATTTTAGAGCAATGAAACAGAGGATTTCTATACTGAAAAAAATATATAAATAACATGGTGCTCCTGTTGAACAAAATGTACCTGCTGTGTGACAGCCCACCCACCCCCACCCTCAAGGGGAGGTACTTAGTTCACCTAACCATTCAAGTCAATTTACATCACAAACATTGAGAGGTCACAGAGAAGAGACCTCATGTAATGCTCAAATGTAGGCACAAAGCCCTGGCTGTCAGTTGGGAATGAGGTTTTACATCAGCATGATGCATTTTTTGGGGGGAAAAAAGTATTAATCTCTAATGTCTGGCTGTACTGCTTAATTGTAATCTCATTTCGACAATTTACCAGAACATTAAACATTTTACGAGGGACATCAGGTCCAAAATATGAGACAAAATCAGGGACATTATGCAAATGTTTGGATAGTTTCAGGAATGGTGTGATATGAATCAGAAGTAATAGGGTATGCATTATTTTTTTAATGATGCTGTATGCAGATAGAATTGTTCAGGTAAGTATTATTTGTAATGATACTGGCAGTGATCAACCAGATATTTTTAGCAATATTTCTGGTTTTGTGATTTGTGTGAAGCAACCTGGAATATTTTAATATGTGACAACTCTGTTTGGAACAAAGTTAAAATACATTACATGCCCATCCTCTTTTATATCAGTCCAATGTCTGAATATTATATAGATGTGACTATCTGCTTGGTAGGGGGTTGTCTGGATGAAAGTAACCAACCCTGTTGTCATTTGGTCTGTTTAAAAAGGTATCTCTAAAAAAGAAGAGAAACATAAAATAAGGGATAAAAATATATCGCATAACACCCAGACCTGCAGAGATGAGAGGAAGGTGGTCCCCTCACATCAAGGCTGTATAAGTGGATTATTGGCACGGGCTTAATAGTGGCCTCTGTCCTGAATCTCACCTACTCTAAACACACACTTTGTACACAAAAGCTCACCATAGTTTGTGTGGGAACTGGGGATGGTGGCATTATTTCTTTAACTTTCAACACAAACTTCAGAGGGTTGCACAAAGGGTCATTAAGCTTCTGCAGGAGCAGTGTATTATCAAAACGTAAGTCAGAAACATTGGTGTAATTATTTTTTCACTTTCCTTACAATCAAACATCTAATGCACATAAAGGTGGCTATCTTTTGGAATAGAGTGAGGAAAACTTCTGCTTATATACAGGTAACAGGAAATATACTCTATATTTGTTTTTGTTTTTCCCTTTTCAGTTTTGTCTATATCTGACATCTGAGGGGTATGCAGAAGTTGGCTGTCTTTTGTGAGTAGTGGTGAGGAGGCATGCTGTATATACACATGATAGCAGCAACCTGAAATATGTAACTGTGGCCATTAGTCCCATCATTTTCATCCCAGTTTAATACTAGAGATACACAGAAAGTGAATACCTTTTTAAGGTGGAGTAGGGAGGCAGGTACAGGGTCAAGGTGCCACTAGGCATCCAGTAATCATGGTGTATATTTTAGAGCTTTTTTAAACATCTTAATCCAAATGATGGCCTCAACTGAAATCATGCATAAGAAAATAAATTCAATCTTACTTTTTATTTCAAGGAAGAAATGAGTTGTATCCTTGGCTTAATGTCCAAAGTTGACCAAATAGTAGTGCACAATAAATGGAGAAGACTAATGCTTGTGATGATATATAACTCATATTGAGACCCCCAGCTTAATTTAGTTATTACAGTTTAGTCTTGGTCAGTTGGGGTGTGTTGAAAGGATGCAGAAAAAGAGATGAAGACCAGGAATGTATTCCCTTAATCATGATATATCTTCAGGCCATCTTTAGATGAATAGGTTGTTAAAAAATAGTAAAATGCATCTCAGAGCATCTACAACTCCTATGGCTTCAGGGATTAAAAACGTATTTTCATCAGAGTGTAGATTTGGTCAGTTAGTGTATGTATTGAAAGGAGAACAAAGACTGAATTTCTTCTGTTAATCATGATTTCATGTTCAGGCACCCCACTGAATGTAAAGGTTGTTTTAAAAAACTGTAAAATGCATCTCAGAAGCATCTAAAGCCCCTGTGACCAGAACTCTGGCTTAATGCAATTATTTCCTCCCCAGTCTTGCCTACTTAAAATCTATTTATTTATTTGATATTTGTTTACTGTGGTCGTCCGTCTAGGTCAAGAGAACCTGTTTTCAGTGAAGGCCCAAGGAGAAAAGCTCCAACAGTACAAGATCAATAATATACAAGAAAGAAGATGTTGCAGATACACAGTAATACAAAATCAACAACATACAGAAAGAAGTTGTTACAGATACATGTACAAAGACACACAAATCTGCATTTAAATATTGGCAGTAGAAACAATCATACATACATATAGTACATGCTTTAGAACTTGGCCTTGGGATATTGGTGCAATCTGTTGAAGCATCTCTTGAAGCATCTATATGATCTAGACAGTAGTTATAAACGTTGTGCCTTATTATATACAGTATTTATGTTAGTCACTTTATAGTGATACTTCAGTGTGTAAGTATTGTTAGAGGAAACAATGTTATGGAACCTGTACTTAGGACGTCAGTACAATCTGTTGAAGGGTCACAGTGGTAGTCATTTGTAGTAGTATTAGTACTTTATTTTATGCTCAAGTTATGTTAGTCACTTTATAGTGATACAGGAAGACATTGTTATAGAAGAATAGAGGGTAGATTATTAGATGAAAGAATGTTAGAGGACTGTTAGCATTTCGTAGTGTTTGGAGAGTGGAAAGAAGAGTCTAAGAGAGATTCTGGAAGGTAAGATATATAGAAGGGGGGGTGTATGAGAGATTATCCAGGAGCAGAGTATGAGCACAGCCACAAAATGTTAAGATGCTGCTTTAGGGATTTTGTGAAAGGTACACGATTAGGAATACTTCTGGTCGATAGTGGGAGTGAGTTCCATGCTTTAGCTACACTGTGTGAGCAAAGGCTCTGTTCAGGTATTTTAGAGGCTTTGGAGATAGAAGCTTCATATCTTCAGACCTGAGAGTTATGCTGGGGTTGTAAGGTTTGATTATGTTGTTCAGGGCAGGGCAGGGGCTTATAGATTATGTTGTGTAGTGTTGTGAGTTGGACACAGAAGAAGTGATTGGGGAGTTCTAGCCTGTCTAGTGTTTGCAATGTGTACAATGATGTGTACTGGTTTTGGTATTTGTGGTAAACTTTGCCACTCTGTTGTAGCATTGTTCAATTTTGTATCTAATGGAAGTCTGTAAGATAGAAATGATAGAGTCACCGTATAGTAGAGAGGGTATTAGGACGGTTTTTGCTAGGGTGATTTTGGTTGACACAGTCTCACAGTGCTTGTTTCTGTAGAGGATACCAAGCTTTTGGTGTTTTTTATATTTTGTAGGACATGGAGGTCAAACTTTAACTGATCATTAATAGTTACACATAGCAGTTTAGTGTGGTGGGCTATTTCGAGAATAGCATTATCAGCCATATATATTTTGAATTGGCTTCTGTCAGTGGAGATGTTTTTTTTAGGAGAAAAAGAAGGACTTTAATTTTTTGGGGGTTTTAGGAATAGCTGATAGTCAGTGAGCCAGGATTCAAATGCAGAAAAAGTATGTTGTGTGATTGTGGGAAGTTTGGGTGTTGTAGGAGAGGTGTAGATAATAGTGTAGTCGTCTGCATTCTGTATGAATGTTCCAGTGGATGAGGCATTGTGTAGGTCATTTGTGAATATATTAAAGAGCAGAGGTCCAAGTACAGAGCCTTGTGGGACTCCGGTCGGGTTGTGTAAAAAGGAAGAGATTTAATTTAGCCATTTTACTGCTTGGTTTCACCCGTGCAGGTCACAGTAGAACCATTGTAAGGTGGGAGGGGTAAGGCCAAGATCTGAGAGCTTGTGCAAGACTATGAATGTGAGGCAATGTCAAGTGCTTAGAAAGGTCAAAAAATATGTCAATCACCAAGTTACTTGTGCCTCGATCTCTGTTCACTGATTCGTTAAGGAATAGGAGGGCTGTGGATGTGCTATGGCCTGGGTGGAAACCACGTTGGATATGTGTAAGAAGGTTGCTTTGTAGTAAGAATTTCATCAACTGTTGGTGGATACATTTTTCTAATATTTTATAGATGTAAGATAGAATGGCAATGTCAGTTCAGTACATTTACCGCCTTTGTGAATAGGGATGATACATGACTTTTTCCTTATTTCTGGTACAAGATATTCTGAAATAGATCTGTTGAGCATGATGCTGATTGGGTAAGCTATGGAGCCAGCAGCTAATTTAAAGTAATAGGAATGAAGGTTGTTGGCAGAGGTTAGTACAAGCTTTAAGTTTCAGCAGGAGTTTTTTATGAAGCTTGTAGATATTGGTTGTAAGGTGAACATTTTTGAGTTTTCAGAAATAAGTTTCTGGCTGCTAAGTTGGAGATAGTCAAACAGGCAGAAGACACACTAATAGGAGAAGTTGAGGAGGAAGAGGGGGAGGGGCTGGCATTGAGAGTATTTGAGATCAGATCGGCTATGGTTTGTATGATGTGGTTGTTGAAGTTTTTGGCTAATTGAGATGGAGGAGCATTAAGTGAGAGGCAGGGGGTTTTTTTAGAGCCAGGGTTAAGTAGGGTAGATATAGAAGACCGGATTTTTTTAGGATTTGTTTTGTGTTCTTGTTGAAGGTGGGTATAGTATGATTGTTTACCTTTGGCAACCTGTTTCTTTACTTGGTTTTGTAATTGTTTGAAGTGTATTAGTTCTACTTTTTTACTATGCTTCCAGAGACCCCAGGCTTCATATCTTTTTTCATTAGATTTTTGCAAGCCTTGGTTAAAGACAGAATTGATTTTGATTATTTAAGTATGGACTGGAACTAGAGTGTCTAGCATTTTTAAAAAGCTGATGTTAAATTAGTATACAGCTTCATCTAGTAGGAGGTGTTTTAGTGGTGACCAATTTATTTTGTGTAGTAGTTCATTAAATTTGTCTTTGATAAAATTGGTTAGGTTGTGGGCAGATTTTAGTGTGTGAGATGCTCGTAGGTGTATATTGGTTCTAATGGTAAATGTTAATAGGTGGTCACTGAGGGAATTTGGCAGTATGCCACTAGAGCTGAAGTTATGAGGATGTGTCACTAGAATCCAGTCTAAGGTAGATTGTTGAGTGTAGTCTTTATTGTGCCTAGTAAGGGGGGTTATTCGTTGAGAATAACCATGGAGGTTGATACCATTTGATGGTAATTCTGATGAGATGGACTGTCAATCTATATTAACATCACCTAAACTAATAGTCTCATGCTTGATGGTTTGGGAATAATCAAGATAAAATGTATTCTAGTATGGGAATATTGTGTCCTGGAGGTATAGAAAACAATGATGCAGATACGTTTAGGACTGCTAAGGTTTATGAAGGATATGAACATTTTCAGTGTTGGAGAAGGTGGGGGATGTTGTCTTTAAATGGACTTGTATTAATGGTGTTGGGGTAACTTAGAGCTTTCTGTGGTGTCTGTCTAGTCTAGTTATGCAATAGTTAGGTGCTAACACTTCTGAGTCTTTTATGGCAGGATTTAGCAAGGTTTTGTTAGGGCTACAATGTCTGGTTTGTGCTGGTCTAGCCAAGCATGGATGGGGGATATGCTTCTAATATAAAGGGACATTTAAGTTTCTTGGGCATGTTCTAATATCTTGGTGAGTATTAGGACCTGGGTTGGGGTGAATGTCTCCGTACTGAAGCAGTGATGAGATTAGATAAGAAAGTAGTGTGCTGAGTTTGTTTGACGAAGTATATATAAGAGGTGTGAGGCATGGTTTACTATGTCAGCTGTGTAGCAGTTTTGGAACTGAGTAGTAGCGGAGGGAGAAGTAGTTGAGGAATAAATAGTTGAGGGGAGATATCTGAGAAACTGCTAAGATGAGATTGGTGAGTGGTACTCACAGTATGTGATGAGTAAGTTGTTAAAGCTGAAGGGGGTAGTGATGCTATGTGTGTAAGGAGTATTTGTAGAGTTGTTAGGCTGGATATTAAAAATGTTAGGTGAGTAGGATGTGGATTGGAAGAAAAAATGTTGGTGTTAAAGTGGGTTATTGTAGTATTTAGGGGCTGCAGTATTAGTTAAGAACTGTACTAGGGGAATATATATATATATGGTTAGTATTCTTTAAGGGATGTGTTGTGAAGTATTTGTTGGCATAGGGTTAATTGGGTGGGTAATGTGGTTGGTTAATTTAAAAAGCAGGTAAATCTGTTGAAGTCTTAAGTGTAGGAGTAGTGGGGATGTGTGAGATTTGGGAGTAGGGTAGGAGAATGGAGAGAGCCCAAGCAGAGCAGGCTGGCCCCAATCGCTGTTGCCCAACCTACTTTAAGGAAACAATGCAGCATAGCTGAGTGTTTGTCTTTACTGACTCTATTACAGAACAGAGTGAGGGAGATGGGTTAAAAAGAATAGGGAAAGGTTACAGACAGAAGGGCTATGGACAATTTAATGAAGCTTTTAAATACGATATTATAGTATGGGCTAGTATATAGTATAAATTAGTTACCAAAGGAGAAAAACTAATGGGAATGGTCTCGGTGGTGTGTGCTAGTGTCGACAGTGATTATGATACAGATAAACAGTTGCATATAGACATACATTAATTAGATGTGGGGAACTGTATGCACCAAATGGAGCCACGGTTTACAGTAGCTACTACTTCCTTGCCAATTAGCTGTTGAGCTTCTGGTTTACAGATTTGTGGATATTAGGACCTGGGAAAGAAGGAGACGAGATATGAGAGGAGGATTTGGTTAAAAGCCACAGTTACTGAAAAAGAGAGAGAAAAGAAAATAAATAAAAGTTTGTTAGATATACACCAAGAAAAAATGAAAATAGTTAAGGTATAGATGCTGTAGTTTAGGGAAAAAGTGTTAGACGTATTAATAGAAGAGATGAGTAAGAGGAATAGTTAAGACTGGAATAGGCCAAAGAGTTAAGAATTGTGCATCCAAAAGCAACTACTGTATAACAAAAGGCAGTAGAGTAATGCAGAGCCCAATCTTATACCGTCAAATTATATCAAATAAGCTAAAATAAAACAGTAGCCAGAGTCCCAGTGAATCTAATGTTACACAATTTAGTGGCCAGTTAACTTATCACAATATATTAAATGAAAACAGCATGTGCATATAATGACACAGGTAAATGTTACAATGCATAAGCCATGAATTGAATACAGATCCAAATAATACAGATCCTGTGAAAATGTATTTCAAGTACATGTGGTATGACCACTAGAAGAGAGATATAGCAGTTTATAAACAAGTCAAACACAAACTATTCATTCTCAAAAGAATAGGCAGTTGAAAAGCAATGGGAGTACCAGACGCTTAGTGCTAGAACAATATGCAAATTGTTACAATATCATAGCAATATAAGTATAGATTGAGATTGGATGAGTGTGCAGAATGTATTCAGACTACAGCTGTAATATATACCTTAAAAATGTTCATTTTCCAGGTAAATTGTATGATACGGTTAGCAGCACATGCACATCACCTGAGACGCTGATGGGGGAGACCAGGCAAAGCAGAGAATGAAAAGATTGTTCTAAAAGCCAGTATTAAGTTTTAAAAGGTGCAAGAAATTCTGGGAAGAGGAGATGAAAAAGAATAACTAATGCTAGTTCATAGGTTAGTACTAGGCTAACTGCCCTTGTGAGCCTAGCCAATTATCTCTTGTGAGACTCAAACCCTGAACCTTGTGTTTTTAAGGAACCACCTTTACCATTAGGCCACCCTCCCAACCAGTGAGATAAGGAAAAACCTGGGCATTCTGAAAAAGTCTGGACAGTTGAGAGGTATGTTTTCTAGCAATAGTCTTTATTTTTTGTTTGTTTTGCAATTCTAAGAACTCCTAGAAAATTAAGCAAACAAATATTCACATCAGTGTTCAAAATGCATGGAAAGTATGCGTTTAACAGGTACAAACATTTTAAGCTATATTGGCTGGAGGCAAAGAAATCAATAAATATCATAGCAGATATGTTAGCTATTGATCTGAATCTATTTATTTTGCTTTCATTCCCAGGCTTTAAATTTGTGAAAGAAATCTTGGTGCAAAAATATAAACTTCCTAGAAAATACCATTTCATTTTCATTAAATATTGTCGCCCCAGACTTGCACAGAACACTTCACAGAGGAGCTTGAAGCTGTCCTTAAATTCAATCAAAGGCAAAGCTGCTATCAAAGAAAAAAGCCCTGGCTGAACTACAGATTATGTGACAGTCACTGACCACTGACTAACCTTTCTTTCATTTCGACATTCTTCCGTCTCTTAACATTCCCGTCTGTATCTAGTTGTAATGCATGTGTCAATAGTACAAGCAGGCAATAATCCATCAGAGCCTACAGGCAAAGAACAAGGTATTATTTCTGCATTTAAAAAAGAGCACACAGTTGAACAACTTCTTCATGAGGTGTTTTTTCCAACACAAATATTAACTCTGCCAGAAGGCTTATGCTGTCTAGCAATGCTACAAGTATGAAAATCTTTCAGTTGTACTGTATCATGGTTTATGTCTAGTCAAAACTTGCTGTTGAAAGACAAACAAGATTCAAAAATAAGCACAATTTCTTTTGTCCATCCCAGCCTGGCCAGGCAATGACCACATTTAATTAGAGATCAAAAGCCAACTTTATTTGAAACATGAAAGCACAGGCAATTTATCATCACTTAGCCAGTTTATAATTCAACAGTTAAGACAACCACAGTTGCTCACTCCCTGCCTAATCTTTATCCTTTTGTACTTGCCAAGCTCATGATCCTTTGGCTTCTGTGCCTCCCCCTTTTTTTAACTAGTTCTGAATCTACCTAAAACACATAAGCCATTACCTCAGATGACTCCAGTGCACCCTACCTGCAACTTGCTATACTGCCAAGATTGTGGGCATGCTCACTAAGGCACCACTCTATTTTCTGCTGACATATCACTGCCAAGTTGCCCAGACCTCCTATCTGGTAGAGGAAAGAGCAGATTGCCATGGCAGGTGGGAGGGGAGAACAAGAAGGGCAGGGGCCTCTATTCCCCAAGTTGCTAGTCCACCAGATAGCCTGCCTGTCAAGGCTGCCTGTTCCTCCCATCCCCTGCACCCAATTATGCAATGTTTGTCCCCAACTTGTTCTTAAGTGATCTTCTAGCAGGAAGGCTAACTATAAGTTGAACACGTCAAGAACAAAGTCCAAGTGAACACCATCTGAGTGGAACCAGGCTGGGTCTTTATTTTCTGTATCTTCATGTCTTAGTACTAAAAGCCCGAGTCTTGGGGCAATTTTTGTCAACTACCAATTAATGTATTTCCGGGTCTTTTCTATTGCTGTGTTGCATACTGCCTGCCAGCAGCACAGTCTGCCTAGCATCTCTGTCCAAAAATATTGTGCCCCCACACATGCTTTTCACCTTCAAAAATCCCTCACTACCATGCCTATCAGCCTCCTTTTACTGATTCTCCATAAATTGTTCTCCTCAAATGAATCAAAACAGCTCTAAATCTAGGTTGTCCAAAATCTTGAAGCATCTTACACACAGTTGGTGGTAAATGATCCCAGCATATCTGTCACTGATCATTACAGTGAATCTTCCACCTAGTTCCATCCAAACCAAGCTGGCCACCTATTTAATGGGAATTCTCAATAAAGAAAATATGGTAAACACCTGGGATAAAGAAGAACATTTGTTAACAATGGACACATTAATCCCAGACTGAACTCTTCTACTCCATGTGTATATATCCTTTGCCTTTTTTTGAATAAAACTGTGACTCCCCTGCAATGACCCAGTAATCAAGGAGCCTCAATCCTCACCACTGGCAACAGTGGGAGATGTACACACTGGGAGGATGACAAGTACACTCACAGTAAAGTGTGAGTTCCCTTAAGAGAACTCTGAGATCACAGTCGGTCTGGGACTGGTTTCTCCCAATTTCTCCAGATCCCCAGTAAGACTAACCACTGGCACAGCTATAGGGTTGAGATATCAGCTGAGTGGCCAAGCTAAGACCTCCAGCACCCTCTCTGTCCAACCAGAGCTTCATGTCCCTGCTCAAGTAGCTGGCACACACATACTTTGAGATTTGATTTATATACAAGAACACACACACACACACACACACACACACACACACACACACACACACACACACACCTGGGGAAGGCTGGCACAGATTTATTAGCTATGCCCCCCTTTTGCCCAGACTATAAGGTAGTTTCAGCTGTTACCAGCCACTCGTATCAGCTACTAAAGGCCCTTAACAAACAGTGTCCAATCCTACTGTGTAATGTTACTATTAATCCAAATGGTAGTCTGATCAACCATTGCAAGGCTATTTAGAAGTGGCCAGTACAGTGTCACCAAATACATATGCAAGTACACTAAGAGCTTAAATGTGTCTCACAAATATCAGTCACAAATATAGGTTTAAATATATTTAATAATAAATAATAAAAGAACAAAACAATATTCAGTAAATCAACAGTAACTTTAGAGTTCAAAATCACAGGAAATATTTTAAAACAACATTGCAGGACAGTCTCAAATAAATACAGAAAACATCTAAGCTAATATTTATTATATTCCTATCTATATCTAAAAGAGATACTATGCCCTATTTAAAAGTAGATAAACCAAGAATTCCCTGAATATTTAGAATACCGAAAGTTCATAAAAATGAGATGGATCCTCCTTTAAGGTCTATTGTTTCTGCTGAGGGGGTCAAAGACTTTACCCTTAGCAAAATAAGTAGATATGAAGCTTAAGAAACTATGGCTAAAAAGGAAAATGATTTTGAGGGATTCTTGGGATTTCCTAATGGAAATGAAAAATGAGCTCTACAGTGAAGAAGTTATTTTTGTAACAGTAGATGTAATCAACCTATTTTCCAGTATTCCACACTCTGAAGGTATACAAATGTAGGAAGAAGTTATATTTGAGGATGGGAAGCTCACATGGAATGAACAATTGGTTTGTCTAAGCCTTATGGAATTGATTTTAAAAATACAATTTTATATATATTTTTTAAGGGAGAATTCTATCAACAAATACAGGGAGTGGCAATGGGAGTGGCATGTGCCCTGACTTATGCTAACCTCATTTTGGCAAAATGGGAAGAAAAATACAAATTCAGGTCTATTTATTCAAGTTGTTGGACACTCTGCAGTAGGTTTTTGGATGATATATGTATTTTCTGGATAGCATCCTTTGAGAAATTACAAGAATGTATAACCTTTTTGAAAAACTCCACCACATTTTTACATTTTACATATAAGTTTTTCCATGAAAGGCTGCACTATTTGGATGTAGAAATTTATAAAAAGAACAACAAATTTTAATTCAAACATCTTCAGAAAGTCCACATTTTCCAATTCCTACCTACAGTATGATAGCACGCACCCCTTTCATTATAAAAGGAATATAGTAAAGGGACAATATGTGCATGCAAGCAGAATGAGGGGATGATGACTTTGTCGAAGATAGTAATTTATTGGAGAATTTATTTAAGGAAAAGGGTTACCAGGCAAGGATGATCCAAGAAGTGAAGAAGGTAGTGAATGTAAGTAGGAAGGACAACATTTAAGCCTATTTTAGGTGAGTCACTAACAAATCAAACAGGATCGAATGTGGGATCTGAAGATTATTTTTGGAATGCTTTAGTACTAGAATTTAATGCTAGTGCAGGCTTGGTTAAGAAAATTATGAAGAGGGAGTGGGAAAGGATTATAGGGTTCACAAACTTAGGGGACATCGCCAAGGAGACACCAAAAGTTGTTTACAGAAACTCCCAAAATTTGAAATGCTTGTTAGAGGGTGTGCATAAAGATAGTAATGTGTTTAGAAGAAAGAAAGGGACATGCAAGTGTAGGCGCTGCTCATAATCTGGCTATATCATGAATAAAGAAAAAAATATTCTTAGTTAGTAGGAACAGGTTAATAACTGGTAATGAATTTTTAAATTGTAATTCTTCTGGGTTAATTTACCTCACAAGTTGTGAAGAATGCGAGTCCTTTTATATAGGGAAAATGGAATGTAAATTGAGGAAAAGGATTTATGAACACTATTACGACATACAAACCAAGAAAGAAAAAATGCTTTATAAAAACACTTGAGGGAATATAAGAAGGCATGCTTCTCATTTTTGTCTTAGAAGAAGTGAAGGAAGAAATAAGAAGTGGGCTCTGGGAGGAAAAATTGAATACAGGGAGTTATGGTAGCAAATAACATTGCAGACCACCATCCCATCTGGTTTGAACAAAAACATCTCCATTGCCCCATTGTTAAAAACGAGAGCTGCTAAATTGTAACATACAGAAGAATAACATATATAAAATATTTTAGTACTTGTTAATGTTCACTTATTTCTCCAGTTAAAAAATAATACAAATATGAGGCATTTGGATAAATGAGAATTAGTTTATGGTCATTAATTAATGTGTTCTGAAAATTTTTATGCAAAGGTTAGAAAATGGGTGTAATTTCACATTAAGGTCACAAAAGGGAGCCCTTTATTAGTTCTTCACCAACTTGCAAAGTACATTTATAAATGAATTTTTTAACAATACATTTTAGACTTTGTGTATTAACATTTTTTATAATTATTTAAATATAGTTTTAATTTAGAAATCATATATGTCTGTAGATACACTTTTAGGAAGCATTTTTCAGAATGTTTTTATTTTTTTTTAATGTTTAAGCATTTTTATTATCATTTAATATGTTTTATGAATATTACAAAGCATTTTGCTGTCTTAATGGGACAATGCAAGGGGTATAAAGGTTCTGTCAAGTTAGAGGGTCCATATCTGATGAAGTCTGTATACTAGGGATGAAAACCCAGTGCTATTTGTAGAGGGGTTTATGTGTAGGCATTATTAACATTAAACTATTAGCATCAATGCTGTGGACTGCTGTTTTCCATCTTTCCAGGGTGCTTTTTTGGATTTTGTTATTGGTGACTGTTTGGTGCCTTGAATTCAGTTTATTTCGGATCCCCTAAATCTTACTTACAGCAAGGCAAGTGCAGATGGTGATGATGATGATTGGATGTTCTTGCTAGGTCAAGCCAAAATACAAAATACACAGTCTCTCTCTGAGAGAGTTCTTAAATTGATATAAAATATTACTGCTGGGTTAGCTTGGATGACATCACTTTTTCTCACCTGACTTCAGTTCCCAGGATAAAACAGAAACTAACAGAATTTAACATCTGTGTGTGAAAAATATACATCATGGAAGTCCTAAAACAATAAAACATTTTTACATTTTAAACCTGGTAATTACTTCTCTTTCAAGACAATACAAAACTTCTAGATCTAGACACTGTGTCTGCTACACTGAAACAGAGAGAACTTTTATAACACAATTCTAAAGCAACTTAATTTTAACTTATTTTCTTAAAGTTTTGCAAGTTAACCCTTTTATGTTCTAGTTTCTACTGTTGAAACATACATTTGCACAGGAATATAGTTTATATGCATTTCTGTTCTAAGTCAGCAGGGCATGCTGTGGTTACATTTTAGCTCAGTACATAACATACAGTTCTGTATAAATCATATTAATATTCATAAATGACATAGAATTATTTACAAAATTCCAGATTGCTAGCTTGGCAATATTTTTCTATATCACATTTCTTCCCCACCCCATCACAAAAACTCAAGCTAGTTTTTCAAGTAACCCTTGAGAAACATTGCTTGAGAGGGTTGAGACTGTCTGGGAATACCTTACCCCATTCCCTGTTTTGACACCCCATCTCTGTTGGCATTGCTAACCCCACTGCAGTGCTACAATGTCATATCATATGCTTGCAACCCTTGGCTCCACCTTACTAACTTGGCATTTTGCTTGTTGGCTCAATGTAGCCATGTTAAGGGATTGTGGTCTGTAACTACAGTGAATTTCCTTCCATACAGATAAGGCTGAACTTTCTGCAGTGCCCACACTATGGCTAGGCATTCCTTTTCTACAGGTGCATATCATTCCTCCCTGGGTTGGAGCCTATGACTGAGATATACCACTGAGTGCTCTTCTCACTCTGAGGAAACCTGGCTAAGTACAGCCCCACCCCATGGTATGAAGCAGCCACATGCACAACAAATTATTTGCTGTAATCTGGACTGGCTAACAGGGGGGTCCTCCCAAAGCTCCTTTAAGCTTCTGGAATGCCTGCTCACATGTGAGGGTCCACACTACCTTATCTGGCCTGCTTTTCCTTGTCAGATCTGTGAGGGGAGCAACTATGGTACTATAATTGGGGACAAATTTTCTGTAGTACTCTGTTGACCCTAAGAATGCCCTCACCTGCTTTTTGGTAACAGGGCAGGCCATGCCTGAATGGCTTTCACTTTGGCAGGTTCTGGCCTGATCTAACCACTCCCCACTCTATGTCCCAGGTAGGAGACCTCTGCCATACCCACCTGCCATTTGCTGGGCTTAATGGTCAACCCTGCCCTCTGTAGTCTGCCCAGCACCTCCTTGACATGTTGAAGGTGCTTTTGCCAGGAATGGCTGTAGATGGCAATATCATCTAGGTAAACAAGGGCAAAATCTCCTGCTCTTGCTAGGATATGATCTACCAGCCTCTGGAAAGTCACTGGGGCATTTTTCAAGCCAAAGGGCATCTTCATGAACTCATACAAGCTAAAAGGAGTCACAAAGCCTGACCTCTCTCTAACACTGGGAATCAAAGGCACCTGCCAGTAACCCTTGGTAAGATCAATAGTGGTAAGATACTTAGCCCCACCCAGATGCTCTAGGGCTTCATCTGTCCTAGGCATGGGGTAAGCATCTCACTTTGTGTCACTATTTAATTTCCTCTAGTCCACACAGAACCTGGTGCTGTCATCTTTCGTTGGTACCAACACCACTAGGGAGGCCCAGGGACTTCTTGACCCTGAATTACTCCTAGTTCCAACATTTTCTGTATCTCCTCCCTCAGAATCTGTTTCACTCTCTCAGGTACCCTATAAGGGTCTTGCTTAACAGGCCTTTGGGGTCCTATATCTGTATGGTGCTACACCTGGTGGGTGCACCCTTGTTTCCCAGTAAACATGGCCCAAACTCTTGTAACACTGCTTGGACTTCTCAAACCTGGGTAGGGGATAGCTGCTGGGACATTGCTACCCCTTCCACTGAGATGTCAGTCTGTGCCTCACTAAAGAGATCAGTCACCAGATCCCCTCAGAGTCCTACTGCCATCCACTGCTACTCAGCACAAGGGCCTCCCTGTCATGGTAAAGTTTCATCATGTTAACATGGTACAATTTGTGCCCCTACCTCCTGCCTAGCAGTTCTTCCATGTAGTTGACATCACTGACCTTCCTTACTAGCTTGTAGGGTCCCTCCCAGGCTATCTGCAGCTTGTTGTGTCTGACAAGAATGAGAACCTTTACCTGCTGCCCTACAGTATACAGTCTAGCTCGAGCATTCCTGTCATACCAGAACTTTTTCTGCTGTTAGGCTTTGCCAGGTTTTCCTGTGCGAAGCCCATGAGTTCCCTGAGCCTTGTCCTGAAGTTTAGGACATATGCAACAACAGAATCCTTGCAAGATTCACACTCATCCTCCAACTCATCTCAAATCAAATCTAGAGGTCCCCTCACCCTATGCCCATACAGCAACTCAAAGTGTGAAAAAACTGTGGATTCCCGGGGAACCTCTCTGTAACCAAACAACAGATGTGGCAAATATTTATCCCACTCTCTTGAACTGGTCTGCAAATGCCCGTAGCATGGACTTGAGTGTAGAGTTTAACCTCTCAACAAGACCATTAGTCTGGGGATGGTAGGGGGTGGTCTTTAGGTGCTTCACCCCACAGTGCTTCCACAGACAAGCCAGCAGGTCTGACATGAAATTGGCATCTCTGTCAGTCAGTAATGCTTTTGGGAAACCTACCCTGCTGTAAATCTTTAACAAAGCATTTGCCACTTTTCTGCATCAATGGAGGACAGAGCCACTGCTTCAGGGTATCTGGTAGCATAATCTACTACCATTAAGATATACTTTTCCTTGTGGACCTTGGGGTACTCAGAGGCCACACAATATCCATAGCTACCCTTTGAAATGGCTCCTCAAATACAGGCAAAGTCATAAAAGGCGCTTTCACCTTGCCTCCTGCCTTGCCTACCTTTTGGCAGTGCTCACAGGTCCTGCAGTACTCTGTTACATCGCTGGAAATCCCAGGCCAATAAAAGTTATGCATAATATGTCTCTTGGTACACTTTATGCCCATATGACCTGCAAAGGGAATATCATGGGCTATGGCTAGAAGTGCCAGACGGTAGGCTCTGAGCAGTAACAACTGCTGTATTCTCTCACACTCTAGCCCTCCCTGAGGGCTCCACTCTCTATACAGTAACCCTTTGTCCCATTATGCAAATTCCCATTTCCCTTGAGAATCAGGTGCCTCACTAGCTACCTCCCTCAGGCCTTGTAATGTAGGGCCTGAGAGCTGAGCCTGTCTCAACTCTCTCTTGGTACCCCTTCCCAGCTCCCCTTCCACAGGAAGTCTGACATCCTCTGACAGTGGTGCCTCACTGTCAGCCTGGGTACTATTACTACTACTCCTCTCTGCCTTTGCAGTCACTTGGTCCAAGAGAACATCAGTACCCACAGGCAGCTGTGGCTCACCTTCAGTCTCACTGCTACAGGGTAGCTCCCTCCATGAAGTAACCACTTCACTATTCCTGGCTGCAAGTGTGCAGTCTGTCTGCATCTCCCCCAGGCTACCAGAGCCAAATGCTTGTCTCCAAGCCTGACTGCATGTAACTGCATGCACACAAGGTACTGCATTATCAGAATCATTCCCTATCAGGACATCTTCAGGGATATCATCAAACACACCTACTTGCTGCCTTCTTTTTCCACCCTCCCAGTCAAGGTGAATCCTAGCCAAGAGTATTTGGAATGGGGTCCCTCTTAAAGGTCTGACTGGAGTAGACTGCCCAAGCAAGTAGTGCTCCTCTGTAACCCTTGCAGGCTTCACAAAGGTTAGATCAGAGGCTGTATCTCTCTTAGCAGTGGCCTCTTTTCTATCTACTAAGATAGGCTATAACCTCTTGTGGTAGTTTGGTACCCTTGCTGGCATTTTATCACTCCCACTTACTGACTGTCCCACCTTTTGTTCCCTACCTTGCCTCTGTGGACATCTGTATGCTACATGGCCCCACTGGTTGCATTTAAAACATTTAACCCTTGGTCATGGATGTGTACCTGGACTAGTGGCTTCCCTTGCTACTGGCAGACTCTGTTCGGGCAGTTTGGGATGCCCACCATGGGTTCCCTTAGACCCATGAGCAGCACTGGGTGTCCTTTTCCTGTGCAGTGATGCCCTGCTTGTTAGATACAGGTCTCCCTTCTTCTCCAACTCATCTGCAGTATTGCATTGTCTATCACCTAACCAGATTCTCATGTCCTCAGGCAAAGTGCTAAGGGCTTGTTCCCTCACCAAAAGGTCTTCCAGCCCTTCAAAAGCGGTGACCTGACATCCACTCACTCATCTGTGAAAATAAGTGCTTAGTTTAGGAAAATATTTGCACACACTTTCATCTGCCTTGCATCTAAGCTCACAAAACTTTTTTCTATAAGCTTCAGGTATTAACTTAAAGCATTCTAAAATACAGTTTTTTTTACAATATTATAATTTAAGCATTTAATATCAGATAATTTAAAAATAGCAGTTACATTATTACCATGAATTAAGGGGGTAAGGAACCATACCTAGAGCCCTTGGTCAACATTATACTGTTTACATACCCTTTCAAACATATGAATGAAGCTATCAAAATTATCCCCCTCTGCAAATTGTGGAAGAAATTTGCTGACCTTTGTTACTTCTAGGGTTCGGTTATTTCCTTCCCCTTTACCTCCATGACTCTGGTGAAGAATCAGCATCTCCTTTTCATGTTGCCTCTGCCCTTCCTTCTCTTCAGCCTCTAGACAACACAGTTTCTCATTTTCCTCAGCCTCTAAACATTTCAGTTTCTCATTATCCTCAGCCTCAAGATGTCTCAGTTTCTCATTTTTCTCAGCCTCTAGACATCTCAGTCTCTCTGCTGCTTCTATTTCCAAATGCTTGACCTCCAGCTTCAGTCTCTTTAACTCCAGATGGATTTTTAAGTCCTCTGTAGAAAAGTTGAGCTGTCCATTTTCTGAGAGTTGTGCATCTCCAAGGCCAGCCTGGTTCTTCTCCTGATCGCTGGTCTGTGATGCAGCTGTGCCCAAAGCTACAATCATTTCTGCCTTAGTCAGGTTGGCATGCACAACTCCTTTAGCCTGGCATATCTCAGCCAACAGGCTCTTTGTCAGCTTGCCATACTCCTCTGCTGACATGGTAGCCTGCTCTCCCTGACTAAGCAAAAATAAATAAATAAATAAAACAAGTGTGATGTGAAACTGAATGCTCACTGTGTGGCTGATTGAGAGTACAAACACCTTCAGTGACCACTGCACACAGGGTACAGGGATTCTATATCTGCACAACTACAATCCAGTTAATATGTGATGTGGCTATCCCACCACTGTCAACCAACTAATATGTGATGTGGCTATCCCACCACTGTCAACCAACTAATATGTGATGTGGATTTCCCACCACTGCCAACCAATAAATATGTGATGCCACTGCACTGGCCCAGTAATCAAGGAGTCTCAAACATACTGGGATGCTGACAAGTACACACACACAGTAAAGTGCAATTTCCCTGAAGAACACACAGACATTACAGTCAGTCTGGGACTGATTTTTCCCTCTTTCTCCAGACCCGCAATAAGACTCCACACTGGCACAGCTATAGGGGTGAGATCTCAGCCAAGTAGCCAAGCTAAGACCTCCAGCACCCTCTCTGTCCAACCAGTGCTTCGTGTCCCTGCCCAAGTAGCTGACACACATACAGTTTGAGATTTGATTTATATACAAGCACACACACACACACACACACACACACACACACACACACACACACACACACACACACACACATGGGGAAGGTTGGCAAACGTTTACTAGCTATGCTCCCTTTTGCCCAGACTATAAAGTAGTTTCAGCCGCCACCAGCCACTCTTATCAGCTACTAAAGGCCCTTCACAAAAGGTGTCCAATCCTACTGTGTAATGTTACTATTAATCCAAGTAGTAGTCTGACCAAGCCTTGCAAGGCTATTTAGGAGTGGCCTGTACAGTGTCATCAAATACATATGCACACTCTCTAGGAGCTTAAATATGTCTCACAAATATCAGCCACAAAGATAGGCTTAAATATATTTAATGAAAAATAATAAAAGGACAAGACAATACTCAATAAATCAACACAGTAACTTCAGAGTTCAAAATCACAGGAACTATTTTAAAACAACATTACAGGACAGTCTCAAATAAATACAGAAAAGGTCTAAACTAATCTTTACTATATTCCTGTCTATTTCTAAAAGAGATACTATGCCCTAAATCTTACTTACAGCAAGGCAAGTGCAGATGGTGATGATGAGTAGATGTTCTTGTTAGGTCCAAGACAAAATACAAAATGCACAGTCTCTCTCTGAGAGAGTTCTTAAATTAATATCAAATATTACTACTGGGTTAGCTTGGATGACATCACTTTTTGTCATCTGACTTGAGTTCCCAGGCTAAAACAGAAACTAACAGAATTTACATCTGTGTATGAAAAATACAGATCTTGGAAGTCGTAAAACAATAACACAGTTTTACATTTTAAACCTAGTAATTACTTCTCTTTCAAGACAATACAAAAACTTCTAGCTCTAGACATTTTGTCTGCTACACTGAAACTAAGAGAGAACTTTTATAGCACAATCATAAAGCAACTTGATTTCAACTTATTTTCTTGACATTTTGCAAGTTAACCCTTTTAAGTTATAGTTTCTACTGTTAAAACATACGTTTGCATAGGTATATAGTTTATATGCATTTCTGTTCTAAGTCAGCAGGGCATGCTGTGGTTACATTTTAGCTTAGTACATAGCATAGAGTTTTGTATAACTCGTATCAATATTCATAAATGACATAAAATTATTTACAAAATTCCGATAGCTGGGCAAGCAATATTTCCCTATATCACAAAAAAAATATATGTATATATACACACACACACACACACACCTACTGTATATATATATACATATATATATATATATATATATATATATATATATATATATATATACACACACATGTGTGTGTGTGACTGTGTGTGTGTCTACACATTTTATACTTTTGGTCTCCTGCACTGGCTTCAGTTGCATTATTTTTTTATTTTTTTCTCCATACAGGCTGCAGTTATCCATGCTTGGTGTCTGTATATACAGACACACACACACACACACACACACACACACACACACACACACATACACACACATACACACACACACACACACACATGTGTGTGTGTGTGTGTGTGTGTGTGTGTGTGTGTGTGTGTGTGTGTGTGTGTGTCTGCACGTTTTATACTTTTTGGTCTCATGCACTTGCTTCAGTTGCATTCTTTTTTTATTTTATCCATGCAGACTGCAGTTATCCATGCTCAGTGTCTGTATACACACACACACACACACACACACACACATATATATATATATATATATATATATATATATATATATATATATACATACATACATACATATATATATATATATATATATATATATATATATATATATATATATATATATATATATTATATATAGATAGATATAGATATATATGTATATATATATATTTTTATTTTAAGGCACATATAACAAAAGGCTCTATACTACTACCTTTCTGCTCTTTTAATAATCTTGATCAAGGCACTGGTCTCACCCATGTCAGCAGCTCAACTTATCTTGAAGGAGTAGCAAGAGTAGCCTGTGGCATCCACCCCTTGGTGCACTAAAATCTGTTTTTATCGTGGCCTCTGTTTTTTTACTGATTGGCCTATACCAGTATTATGCAGAAAAAAAGATGAATTGCATAATGCCAAAAGCTATTTCCCATAGGAAATCACTGCTGGTGCACTTCCTATGTTCTGTCTGGCAATGAATCACTTGCTGAGGGAAATTTATCCCCTCTTTGAGTTGGTGGAGCTGTAGAGTTGGTATATGTAAGTTTGGGTGGGTGGGTGGGTGGCCTGTCGTCCACATCAGGAGATACTGGGAGGCTTGCCCCCCTGCAAAAAACACTTAAAATTGATTTTTTCACCCTTCCAAGTTTCAGGCATTTTTTTCATCCTTTCAGCTCAATGGATTCTATGAAGTGGGCATTTATATTGCCTATATAGTCTTTACTCTTTTTAACCATTCTATGAAGCACAAATGTTCCTGTGATCAGTTCAACTAGAAAATCTTCTCTGTTTATATGAAATGATGTAAGGTGTATCTGCCTAAGGCATTTGGCATACTGTGTCATACAATGTATGTTGGATTAAAGAAAACAGTTATCCAGTTTATGGTGTAGATCTGTGTTGACAAAGAGGATGCATATCTTAGCTGCAAAGCATGCTGTGTGCTGTGCAGTCTTCTTTTTCAAAGGTTGGAGTAGGCTAAACTAATGATGAGTTCTGATGGTGAGTCAAGCCAGGCCTTGTCAATGATCCCATAATCTGAGCCTTCTAATACAACTCAAATTACACAACTTGGCGTCTGTTTCACTTGTGCTAAATGACAGCCAGGTAAACTGTGAAAAACATTTGTGGATGATGACTGGATAATGTACATGGGTCACCCTAATGATCCATGCTTTTAAGATGCAAGACAGTCATTCTTCTGTCATTGTGACTTTAAAATCCCTGACCAACTACCTTTTCTTAGAATATATCTCCAAATGACATTCTTTACCCTTGTCTCTACATGCATATTCTCTCTGTCTACAACCTGGTTACTCCCTTTTAATGTATTTTTACTTTTACTTTTATATCCTCTTTTGTACAGTTCATTTCTGCTCATGATCTTCTCATCTTTCAACTCAGGTCCATATCATGGATTACAACTATTATAACACTGCACAAGAACAAGAGACAAACATATATGTCCACAAGACACTTTCTCCTGCCACCAATATCTTTTGAAACACTGCTGTGCAGAAGCACGATTTCATCCAAATTCATAAAGAGATGAAGTATGGACAAATAGGACAACTGTCGATTTATTAGACAGCCTTCATTTTCTGTTTTGCTGCTGCCTACTGAACTTAGCTTTGTTTTGTTAATGTCAGGTTATTATTCTCAAACTGACACTTCTAATGTGGTTTATCCATTGTAAACCCATCCTCTTCTTCATGCAATGTTTTGTGAGAACAAATGAAAAAAAGCAGAGGCAGCCTTGCACATTCTGTTATTCTTAATTTTAATTTTAACCTTAAGGGTTCAAATGCAATCAGAGTCAGAGTTAATGTTGTTTACATTAATTTTCAATTTAATCAGCTGCAAAACTGCAATCAAAGAACAAACACAGTAGGCCAAGCACTGTGTGGGCTGCTGTTTGTAACTCTAATCAAGAGGCAATGTTATTCTAACCTGAACTCTTTTAACTCCATCTCTTTTCTGTAATTATTTTGTTCAAGCCAATCTAACCTAAGAGTATAATTTCAGGCTCCAGGCTGTTGACAGTACCCGCAGTTTATCTTAATGCTGACCTTCCTGTCTTACTTTGCTAATTACAGATAATATAGACAAAAGTGAGCGATCTGATTGTAAACATATAAACTGAAGCCCTTATGATGTGACATTCAAATGTAAAAATTATTTTTTTACAGAAGCATTGCCCTTTCAACACTTTGGCATTCCTTACTCCACATTAAAAGTCTGTCCTTGTTTTGCATGTCCTAGCTGTGTATATGTTCAGTAGCTTGGTTAGAGGCTATTTACATAACAATTAAGACACATAAGGTCATTTTGATCCAAGAATGAAGCGCTGTATGAACCAGATTCCTCAATATGTTCTTAATACCTCCAAATCCTTTCAGTTATTGATGGATTGTGATGAATTCATCCACATTTAGTTCCTTTTGGGGCAAACCATGAACACCTTGGTACACCAGGGTACTTAAATATATTAATAGTCTTACTTCATTCTGGACAAAAAGTGTAGTTTGTCAATGCACTGTTGGGACAACTTTTGCAAATGTAATGTATCGTTGTAGTACTACACAATTTGTGAGAGATGCAATTACATTAGGAACCTAGAGTCCATGCTCTCTCACCCTCAAGCCAGTTTATCTGGCACCGAAAAGATTGTCAACACAATCACTACACCTCAAACACCACACACACCTACACAACACACACCCACATATGCGGATTTCCTCAACATAAACATACCCAAACAAAGGAGACCTCCAAGGCAAAAACACACACGATATCCACAGTCTTCCACACCACATACCATGCATAGTCCACACACCTGTGCCCCACAGCCACTAAGGTCTCACCATAAATCCAAAATATTAGTCATAGGAGACTCCATTGTGAGACACACAGATGTGCCTCTCATCAGGCTGGATAAGGAGAAAGTCACGGTTAGTTGTCTGTCAGGTGCCAGAATCTGCCATATCACATACGCACTCAAGTCTCTCAACAACAGGTACTGTTATGACTCTGTCATAGTCCATGATGGCATGAATGACTTGAGACATACCTCCCTAGACTATATGAAGAAAGACACGATTGAGCTCACTGAATGTGTATCCTAGGCAGGTGTTTCTCTAGCCTTAAGCAGCATTCTGCCGTCACCCAGAATGATGCCTCGATACAAACAGAAAATGATTGATTTTAACAATTAGCTTAGTTTCTGGAGTCATTCTAGGGGGATCCAGTACCTGACAGCCTAGGAAGATATGATCGACAGACCATGATGCTTTGCCAGAGATGGCCTGCAACTGTCTCACTTGGGCTTCAGGCTTCTGGAAAAGGCTCATGCTTCCTCCATAGTGCCTTTTTTAGGAAAAGTGATGAGGTTAAAACTACCAACATAAAAATTTCAACAAAACACAAATTAAAGGTCATGCTGCTAAACGCTAGGAGTCTAAACATGAAACTGCACTCATTGCAAGCATTCTTAACCCTGAAAAATGCTGTCATCTGTACAGTCACAGAAACCTGGTTCAAGGCTGCAGAGAGCACCCCAGGCCTACCTGGTCATACATTCAGACCCCAAACTGTGACAGTAAAGCCAAAGGAGGTGGTGTTTCAATATACATTAAAGACATACACACCAGCAGGCTGGTCAAACAGTATGACGCACAGGAGACACTCCAGGTACAGTTAACCATTGACAAGAACCCTATTCAAATAATAGCTAGCTACCAGCCCCCAAATTTGACTCAAGCTGCCCAATCTACCTATTTGGACCTGTTTGAATCTATCAAGATTCAACCCTTTACCTTGATCCTGGGTGACTTTAACTACCCGAACATAGATTGGAAGAACTACTCATGCCAGAACACAAATGCCCAGAGAGATTCCTTGATTTTATCAATGCAAATGCCTTGCAACAGCTGGTTGATATCCCCACAAGAGGTGAAAATATCTTGGATTGAGTATTAACCAACATGAGTAACCACTACAGAATCCCTGCAGTATCATACTCCCTGGTAAGATCCAACCATAAAGCAGTCACTTACGAATTCACCATCTCCCCATCTCCCCAACCCCCTTCTAGCTAGGATCAGACATAAAAACTTCTCCAAAGCTGATTACAGCCTCCTGAGGGATTGTATAAACAGCTTCACAGCCCCTCCCCTCTGTAGGAACTGGTACCAATTTCCAAAACTACAACAAAGCACTATACAAGCACTATATAGGTGCATGGAATCAGGAATATCCGACGGGACTAAATCATCCTCCAAAAGAAAGAGTAAACCTGTCTGGTGGACATCTGTAATAAATAAATTCTATAACAAAGGGAAAAAATTGCTGTCCAAGACCAAGAAGGAGCAGCTACCCATTTGGAAGGAATGTCTCCTTAGCCTGAACAAGCAAATAAGAGAACTTGTGAAATCCTCCATTGCAAACTTTGAGTCCAAATTGGCCACATCTACTAGAGATAATCATAAGGCCTTCTTCACATATGTCCTCAACCTCAAAGGAAGCACCCAGATCTGTTCAGAACTGGTGATCAAGGACACCACATTTACAAATGACGTAGATATAGCAAACCTGCTGGCTGACAGATTCAGTGAAAACATCACCCCTCCGCCCCCCTCCCCAATCAGTAAATCAGGACATCCCAGTTCTTGCTCTCTTCCCCTTATATTTAGGCAACAGGTCATCACTGCTCTCTCAAAGGCAAAAAATACAGCCTCCATGGGACAGATAACATCCCAGGCTGCATCCTATGTGAACTCAGGCAGGATCTTGCAGTACCATTAGGTGCCCTATTCAACCAAAGCCTGAGTACTGGCTTCATCCCAGCTGAGTGAAGGACAGCCACTGTCATCCCTTTGCACAAAGGTGGAGCATCCACCGATCTGGGAAATTATAGACCCATCAGCCTAACTAGCCTGATCTGTAAGGCCATGAAATGGATTATCATGGACCTCATTAACAAGGACATTGGCAACCTCCAAACACTCAATCCTACACAGTTTGGCTTCATCAAGGGGAGGTCATGTCTGCTAAATTTGGTTGACTTCTTTGAGACAGTCACCAAAGCCATGGACGAGGGGAATACAGAGCACACTGCCTGCCTTGACCTGGCCAAAGCCTTTGACACTATTCCCCACTCAGGCATAATAGATAAACTCTCTCAACTAGTCACAATCCATATGTTATCAGATGGGTAGCAAACTGATTCACTCATAGAACCCACCTAGTCAAAATAGGGGAAGCCACCTCAAGCAGTAGACCCGTAACAAGTGGCGTACCCCAGGGTTCTGTCTTGGGGCCTCTGTTATTTGGGATTTACTTTTCTGAGGTGCTGGCCAAAACCAGTGGGCTATGGCTGACCAGGTTTGCAGATGACTGTAAGCTGGGTGCTGTCATCAATTCCCTTCATGATGTGGACATCATCCAAGAGGGTCTCACTCATACAAATGACTGATGCCAGAAACATACATGGCTTCAAGCTGAATACCAAAAAATGCATCATCATCCCCTTTTGGGGAGAGTGACATCCCCACAAATTATCACATTAATACCAATGTCCTAAGCATGCAAGGGCCCCCAGGTTGATAGCAACCTGACTTTTGACCACCATGTATCTCATCAAGGGACAAGGAGGTCATAACATCCCTGTATTCTTCCCTTATAAGGCCCATTATTGACTACAATGCTCCATTTGGCATCCGCCTCACAAAGCACATGCAGCAGCTGGAGAGACCACAGCGGTTCCTCACCGGGAGAATCCAGGTCCTAAAACATCTACCATACACATATAGGCTAAACGCCCTATCCTTCTACTCAGTTTCATACAGACTCCTCAGAGGTGACTTCTGTCTGGCATACAAGGCGATCACAGACTCCACCTTGATGGGACTGCTGCATATCCACAAGTGAAGCTCCACTCAAGCACATGTGGCCTCAACCTGGTCTGTGAAATCAGCAGGACTTGTTGGTAGGACAGATTTGTGTCCCAGAGACTCCCCCATCTATGGAATAGACTCCCTCTCCACATCAAGCAGAGTACATCTTTACCCCTTTTTAAGCACAACCTGGATAACTGGATGAGAAACAGAAAATGCACCCCTGGGATTCGACTTATGCCCCTGCTGGACAGGGGCATTGTGTGTTGACTTGTCTAAACATGGGCTAAACTCCTGGCTAGGCTTATAAGGGCCTCAGGGCCAATAGCCTAGTAACCTCCTATGATCCTATGAAAGCAAAAGCGAAGTGTACTTGTGAGCTATACTTAATTTTTATTTTAGTTCTATATAAAGTTAATGTTTCAGTGAAAGGGAAAAATGCATTATTTCTAAATAAATTTAATGTTGCAGTAGAATACAATACAAAATATGCGGGGCACATAATTTGCTACATTTAAGATTAAAATCACATTTTCAGATGCCTTAACTTAATTTTAATTGAAAGTAGTGCTATGACCATTGAAACAATGCACTATAATCAGTTAATTTTGAACTTTTTTAAGCTAAACAGGAATCAAAGTTAGTCTGCCCTGAAGTTCCTGAATCTCATCCTTCTCAACAACTTATAAATGCTACTCAAAATATTTCTGTGTTAAAATGACACTCGGGCTTGCCAGCTCTGTTTGCTGTCTGTTCTGTTTTATTCATTTTATATCCCTTTTTTGCCTCATTACCTACCTACAATTTTCATCCAAAATGACATAGATCAGATCCACATTTAACCTACAGCAGTGAATCACCACCACTGTCTTTTTACTCTTGATTATTCCAAGTTAGATGTGTCTTTCTCTCTTAACTTCTGCTGCAAGTGTGTAGCTCCTCATGAATAAGTCAGGTCTGGGTTGTCTTAACCTTTGTTTAACAACTATACAACAATATTACTTCAAATACCTTAACCCATCTTATTTTGCTTCATTCATTTCCACTGAGTTTACTGATTCACCTGCATTTTTAAGAACATTGAGGAAATATTCACTAAAATATGATAAACATAGCTGTAATATTTGTTAAGACTAAAATACAGCTCTGGGCTCATTTTCTTATTGGTTCTCAGTATGCTTTTTACTCTGTTGTCACTTCATATTTAAACTGTTTTCGGCATTTTCCTGTCATTTTTCTAATCATTGTATACACACATCTATGTTAATATTTCAACCATAGTGTCATCAGTGATACTGGCATTCTAAAACTTACTATATTGCCATTTTGTTGCCCTGCACCCAGTGGTGTGTAGCCACAATATACTAAATTAGCCTGTGGACTAAATGTTGACAGTTTTGGACTCCTTAAAAAACTGTGCCTGAGAAAAGTAAGGTATATGAAAGGTGACTACATTAAACTGGCAGGGTGATACAATGTTGCAAGTGACAATTCAGTGACTGAAATCCACAGATCAGGAGGTTCAGTCTCAAGAAAAACAAATATTCATCTGTTCATGCTTATTGGTCTTAAATTGTGGGAGTTGAAATTTATAAACTGATGCCTGACTATGACGCCCCCTCCCTTCCATGCTCTTATTTTTCTTTCAGTTTCTACTCTGGTCCAGTTTGTGTCAGCTTAATGTCTGGATAAAGAATAAAGCAGTTGAAGAAATGCATTGTTGTTATTGTTGGCTAGTGTAATGTCTACACTGTTAACTACTTTTTCCCCCATTGTAATATAATGGTTCCTTTCCTAAGATATGTAGTCTACATTCAGCATGAGACACATACTCCACTTTGTTGCATCGCAGAGTCTATGTTGGACACCTAAACAATGGGAGGACTCTAAGATAACTGAATAACTAGAGATCTCAATTCAGGTCATAAGCTTGATATGTTGTTGGTCCCTGCTATATCTTAAATGGCAGGTCTGATAGGTGGATAATGCTTCTAGTCAAAACAAAGCAATAGTTTGTGTTGAGAATTGCACTCGTAAAAGGGGTGGTGACCCAGTTTAGCTCACAACTGAGATTCTTAAGGTGAGTCATATCAGATTTGTGTCTACATCCATATTGCCACCTACATTAGAAGTCAAGCATGGTTACACAAAGTGCATGGTCAAATATTGTGAGAAATATGTAAACCTGACTGTCCTGCAGGGGGCAGCCGAAAATGATAGGGTGGCAAAGCTGTGTTGTATGTGGTAAGTTGCAGAAATATTTCATATCTAAGTCTACTGAAGATGGTTCTCCTACAGATCTTGACACTGGTATCATTGGGCATGACAGGGTGGCAGAGGTATACTCTAATGGCATATTGCTGTTTAACACATACAGAACATGGTCTGGTCAGAAACATTATAATTAAAGGGATAAATGTACAACTACTTAGAATAGATACATTCATGACCCCACCGCCTGTGCCTCCATGACTAAATCATCATTGCAGTTTAAGATAACTAGAATATCCACATTCCAAAGTCCATGTAAGGAGATCATGACTGTCAGATAGGCTAGCATTTTTATAATCTGTCATTGGCATTCAGAACAATTTGAAACACTGAAATCATGAGGAAATTGTTGCAGAAGTTCTACAACAAGGTCCTTAAAAGCTTATTCTTTCAAGAGGACTTACAGCAATGTATCCAAGAACGAGTTTCTATGATGTCTGCAACTGTGATGATATTCACACCTGCAGCTGTGATGAAATTTATACATGCCCTCAGGAATTCAATGGAGCATGCAACTATTCCATTTACTGAAATGGAAAATTATATTTTACCTAATGACTTGTTGAACTGGGAACACCTACTGAGTTTAGCAAGATGGCATCAAATGACAGAATTTGAAAAATATTTCAGAAATGAAAACCAAATGGTCACTAATCAAGGCCAAGGCCATTCACCTGTATTTTTACAAACAAGATGCAATTTCATTTTGCAACCTCTACTTCTTTTTCAAAAAGATTTGACTCTTCCATTCCTGAGCTGTGTGTCCTGTGTGAAACACAATGCTATTAAATCTACCCCTAAAACACCTTATGGGGCAGACTCTTGCTAACTGTCCTGTCAATGAAGAAATATAATGTGCATCAAACAGGCCAACAATAACAAGATTACAGAGCTAGATAACATATTGTCAAAGTCTGAAAAGATGGAAGTGTTGAACTGTTACAGAAGCTCTACAAAATTTTCTGAGAATTTATAATAATGAGGAATGTCAGGAAGACAGGAGTAATGATTTTGTCATTATAAACAAAGGAAAAGAAAAAAGCTAGCATCTGGAAGTTATTGAGGCATCTCCTTACAATCTACATCTGGAGAAGTTTATGCGTGATTTTTCAAAGCCACCTCATTCTCATCGATGATGATAACCTACCAGGGTTTTCGGTATAGATTCAGGCATGCTCATGAAGCAAGAGGCGGGGCTTTCATTGCTAAGCAAAACCTTTAAAAGTATTAAGAACAGCACTGGGGCCTTTGCTGGTATTTGACTAACCTGTTCAAAGCCTTAGCCCCAATCCCCACGAAACCTTGCGGAAAATACTGATGAAATCTGGCTGCCTTGCTAAATTTTTCAAAGTTCTGTATATTCTAGATGGCTAAATGACAAATATATCTTCTACAGTGTTTCAAAGACCAACCAATCTAACATCCAAACTGAGGTAAACCAGGTGTATGTCATTACCTCAGACTTGTTCCCATCTTCATTACAATCATCTTTGTCCTCATCATGGACCACATTCATACTGGAATTGATAGAGAATACATAATGGATGGAATATTTTTCATTTCTGAGCATCTTTTTTTTAAAGACTATAGTTTAACTCACTGACCCCAGGTACACTGTTGACTGGTTCCTGTTTGCGCATGCCAAGACTGACCCACAGGACATACTAGATACATTTAAAAAAAGATGAGGATGATCTCTGTCACTCAACCTCAGAAAAATCAGGGATCAGTATCAGTCTTTTGAAATTCTTACACTCCACAGTTCTCTTTAAAGTGGTTAGTACCATTGACAATCAAGCATTTTGCCTGCCTTGACAGCTCCCACTTCCTAGCACTGACCCTAGACAGTGAGATTCAGCACAAAATCATATGTACAAGTGCCTTCTTTGGGAAAATTGAGTATTTTCATAACATGACCTAAGAGTGGACATCCAAATGCAGGTATGATTGTTTGTACTCCCCAGATCTATTATGGATGTGAAACCCACATGGCTTTCCATTATAATTTGAATAATCTAAAAAGATGTTACCAAAGATTACTTCAGAAAATATCCTGCAAGAAAGTGGAAGTACTAATATCTTTGTCTTTGTTGTGGCCAGTTTAATCAGAAGTAAGCCAATGATACTTCAACACCAACTCTGCTAGAGTTGAAAATATCTTCAGATGTCTGACTTTCATACCCAAGAAAAGGTATTATATTTCTGGTCTATACTACATTATCGAAGTTTCAAAACTTTGAATCTTATATGGTCAACACCATATAATCGAGGTCTTGAAACATCAAAAACATAATAAAATACAACAACCTACAAAAACAAACTGTTTAAACACTCTAAGCAGGGGGGCAAGCTCCCCTACACCCCCCACTTAAATATACCAACTCCAAGATCGCACTACAGTGCAGAAAAGGGAAATCTTCCCTTTCTGAGCTGTATGGAGATCTCCATTAAAAGATTCAAAGTTTCAAGACTTCGATCATATGGTGTCGACCATATCAGATTCGAAGTTTTGCAACTTCAATCTTCTGATATAGATCCTTATATTTCTTGCTTAGTCAATGCCAGAGAAACAATACAAGAACATATGGAATGCATGCCTCAAGAAAACAGACAAGGGGTTTCACAACTTGAAAACTTGATGAGAGGTGTCTTTTTTAATGAAAAGAGAGCAAAGAAATGACAAAACAATGAAAATGAAAGACAGCCAGACTAGCAAGTGGATCTCTTACATGAAAATATCAAAATGCTTTCTAGACAGTTTCTGGAGTGTCACCTCTGAACCCAAGAATGAAACATAATTGAGATCAAATTGAGATACAAGGCATCTGGCATACAAGGAATCCTCTGACCCATTACTGATGGATTTACTGTACATCAGCAAGTCAAGTTGCATCAGAAGTACTCGATCTAGGGATCTAAACCTCTTCTGCAACATCAACAGAACTGTTTGGAGGGACAGGTATATTTTGCAGAGGATACTGCTGCTGTGAAACAGACTCCCCATCCACATAAAACAAAGTTCAACCCTGTCCATTTTCAAGTGCAACATAGATCTGTGGTTGGGAAACAATAAATTTACTATCAGACTGCCATTTCTCTGCCCTGTCTACTACTAATGGACAGATGCAGTTCCGAAATTCTTTATCCCGTGCATGTGTTCCCCAAATTATCTATGCTATGATTTCAGTTATTCAAGTGGAATATATAATTATCGGGTCTATATTAGAACATCGAAGTTTCAGAACTTCCAATGTTCTAATATTGACACCTAATAAGTGAAAGCTGAAAATAGCAAAGTTTTAGATAACTGAATTCTTTCCTAGGGAAAGAATGTGGTTGTCCATTCCTGTTGCTTCCCTATTTTCAGCTCTGTGGTGGAAAGTTACGGTCAGGTTCAGGTAAGTGTGCCATTGTGTGGACGTGAGAGTTAGGGTGGGATAGGTGACTTAGGGTTAGGGTGCGCATCAGGTAAGTGTGCAAATGTGTGGTCATGAGGGTTAGGGTGGGATAGGTGAGTTAGGGTTAGGGTGCGGGTGAGGTGTGTGTGCGATAGTGATGGAGCTTAGGGTTAGGGTTTGGATTAAGGTAAGTGGGTAGATAGTGGTGTATGTACAGTTTAGTATAGGTTTAGATGTAAGATTTTAGGTGTATGTGTGTGGATTGCTGTTTGTTTGGTGTGTTTGTGTTGTGTGTATGTGTTTTGGAATAGCAAATTTTTTCCCTAGGAAAAAATTTGATGTTCTAAATTTACGGTCTTATCAGTTTTCGGTTACCAGGTGTCTATATTATTACATTCAAAGCTTTGATGTTCTAATATAGACCCTAATTATCAACCACTGGATGTCAATCTATAACTAAATGGGATCTGTTGTTTTGAGTAAAAAAAGGGAAACTGGATAGGCTTAAAATGGCCGAGAAGGGTAGCTGGCCTAGTAATTACCCATGAACCCGTGAGATATTTTACCAGTGATAATGATAAAATGACCTCAATGTCACTTTACAAGAGCTGTGATGTCCAGGTTTAGACAGGTCATCCAAAAACTGCCAAATGATTGCAGTATTGGAGCTGATGGCTTCTTTCTGCTACTGTTGTATGGCCACCTCACTGAAACATAACATTAGCTCTCCACTAAAAATATTGAGTATTTTCCAAATGCTTGTCTGTCCTATGTCCAAGCCTTGTGATACAAGGATAATGAGTAATTATAGACTTACCTTACTGCTGTGGATTCTGAATAAGGTCTTGGTATAGGTGACAATGCACTGTACTCTGAAATTTCCCTTGTTTTCAGCATGTCTTTTTTCTAAATAGTATCCCAAGACTTTCATATGAATTCTAACTGCACTCACATTCAGCAGTGGGGGTCATGGACTTGTAAAATCTTCTGTAATTATATACATTGCTGATTATTTTATTATGTCAGAAGTGATTCTGGGATGTAGTTTACAACACATGTCAAATCATGTGCAGGAGTAGGACAGATTAAAACAGACTAGAAACTAACAATGGCAATGGGAACTGGATTTCTCCATCAGGTCTCTTTCCTGCTCTGGTATTGCCCATATAGAGAGATTTCAGATAGATGCATGTATTTCTATGGGGAGATTTTAGTGATCATATGGAAAATAATGGAGAGGCATCATTCTCATGAATGGCTTGCCTGATCTAATCCTAAGTGCATAAGAGCTATTGGACATGTGATCTGTCCATGCATTGTCCTTTATCAACACCTTGTTCCAATACAGGATGGTCAGATGTATACTTGGTACCAAAGCAAAATGGTCAGATATATACTTGGTACCAAAGCACATTAGGCCAATGTCAGTAACCAATGTTGTAGCTCTGTCATTCACTCTTAGGCCAGATTGTCTGGACACTCAGGTCAGAAGAAGTACTGAACCATGAAATGCTCACCAGTGAAGGATGTACAGACCAGGGACACCTAAATTCATCATGAGGGTGCCAAAGAATATCAAGCAAATGCTTCTGTGTGAAATGAGTTCATTTTTCACCTTCAGAAAAAACACCCTCATATACAGGGGGAGGTTTATGTCCAAATAAACCCTGCTCAAAGCTTCAGTTCTTAAGGCAGTGACAAGGAACTGTGACAAAAAAAGATGCTTATTACTTGTCATGGCAGTATCTGTAGGATCTATTGTTGGGATATAGAGGTTAATGAAGTCAAGTTAAAAAAATTGGCTATCCATTGTATGCAAAAAGGAATCTCTAGATTTGACAGATATGTGTCAAAAGGCATAAGCTATAACAAATATGAAGGCATGGGTGTGAGAAGTGTTTAATAATGCATTGGAGAATGAGTGAAAGATTGTCTTAAAGCGATTGTGGCAATCCAGCATTTGGTGTTAGAGAAACTTTATCAAAAACTGTCCTCAGCAAAGTGTAAAATGTATGACTTTACCTGGAAATTCCTAAATCTAATTAACAGGCCCTCTTTTAAGGAAGCTGTGGCAGAAGCAACTGGTAGAATATTCTGTAGATGAGGTCATTGCATTAATTCAGTATCTCTTCTATGACTTCCTGTGGACTCAGATAAAAGACATCCAGAAATGCTAAAACCCCGGTAATTGTTGGGATTTCGTGGTTATTCACCTTTTAAATGATGTTGCAAAGACAGGACCATACTTTTTGATTGGTAAATTGTGGTATTGCTGTAGGTCATTTGGGCTTTATATTTGCAGAGTGTTAAATGTATTCTAGTTAGCTACACAACTATTCATAACTTTCATGTGCAAGATATCAAGGTGCAGCTGAGGGAATGAGATTATGTAGTCTGAAAAGGTGAAAGCTGCATCTCTGTTTGCAGATTATGATGTATTCAGTACATAACAGACTGCATTCTCCAACATGCACTACAGTGATTCAGTTCAAAATCAGAGGCCATAGCTCTTTTGAAGAAACTGCTGATTGCTCTCTGCAAGTGCGGGAGACCATCTACCTTTGATAAAGGAAAACTAGTATCTTTGGGGAAGTTTCACAAGACAGTGCTGAGGAGATCAGGATCTTGACCAGTAAATATGTGTAGCTGTAGTACAAAAGCTGAAGCAACAGATGAAGCTGCCTGTTTATAGGTTCATAGGTAGGTACTAGGCTATTGGCCCTAGGGCCTATATAGGCCTAGCCAAAAAGGTACCCTGGCTTTTGCAACCCAAGAAAATTATTTTCCTGTGCCCCTGTCGAGCAGAGCCACAGAAGTGATCCCCGGGGTAAATTTCCTATTTCCCATCCAATCATCAAGATTTTTCTTGAAGAGTGCTAATGAGGAGCTTTGTTTGATATAGATAGGTAGTTTGTTCCAGAGTATGGGAAGTCTCTGGGACAGGAATTTATCCCTCCAGCATGTTCTGTTTATTGTGGTGACAAGGTTTAGGTCCCTAGATCGTGTAGCTGGGAGGGATTGGGATTTCTTTAAGTGGAGCATGTCCAACAGCTCTATGTTTGACATAGCTTTGTATGTTAGGCAAAGATTGCCTCTGACTAGGAGATATGCAACAGAGAAAAGCTGGAGTTTTTTGAGATGGTCTGCGTATGGCATCTGTTAGAGGCCGGTAATCCTCTTTGTGAGGTATTTCTGCAGCCTTTCCAGTTGTTGTAGATGTCTTGTGAGGTACATACCAAAAGGGGCATTGTACTCTATAATGGGTTTAATGAGTGATGAGTAGAGGGGAACAATGACCTCTTTTTTCCTGGATGAGAAACCTTTTGTGATGAGGTGTGCCATGTAGAAGGATTTCCTGACTACTGTGACAATGTGATTATCAAAGGAGAGACTACTGTCCACCTATGTCCCAAGGTCTCTTATTACACTTTTGTTGTTAAGTAGACTAATGTCTATGTGGTAATTCATGGGTACAGAGTTTTTACCAAAGGGGATGACAGTGCACATTTTGGAATTGAGCTTGACGCCATGGCTTTGACACCAGGCATCTGTCTCAGTGAGGCCCGTTTGTAGGATGTCCACATCTTTAGGAGTTTCGATTATGGCTACTAGTTTGCAGTCATCTGCAAACTTCATTAGCCAAAGACCTTCTGTGTTAGCCTGTACTTTAGAGAAGTAGATACCAAACAGGAGAGGACCCAGGACTGAACCCTGTGGTACCCCACTTGTCACTGGTCTGAAGTCAGATTTGGAGTCTGCTACTTTTACAGTGTGGGTTCTGTCAGTGAGTCAGTTGGCAACCCATCTTGTGACATAGGGATTTATACCAAATTTAGTAAGTTTATCTATAATTCCAGAGTGGGAGATGGTGTCGTAAGCCTTGGTGAGATCTAGATAGGCTGTGTGAACCACCTTACCCTTGTCTATGGTTTTGGTGACTGCTTCAAAGAGGTCTATCAGATTTAGAAGACATGATCTGCCTTTTACAAACCCAATCTGGGTAGTGTCCAGAGTTTGGAGATTACCATTGTCTTTGTTTATAAGTTCCATGATGATACTGGGATAACATGCTCGACAAGCCACGCTGCTTTGCTAGAGATGGCTTGCACCTGTCACCCTTAGACTTTCAAATACTGGCCAAGGCTCTTGCCACCCCTATAGTGCCTTTTTTTAGGCAAGGCTCAAAAGGCAAACCCACCGCCGTAACTAGCACAAGTAACAAAAAACTGAGGGTAATGCTACTCAATGCCAGAAGTCTAAACCTCAAAATGCATGCACTCCAGGCACTCCTCAGTATGGAGAAAATCGATATATGTGCAGTAACAGAAACCTGGTTTAAAGCTCCAGAGAGCACCCCAGCACTATCAGGCTACAACTCATACCATACATTTCAGCCACAAAACCCGGACCGAAATACAAAAGGTGGGGGAGTATCCGTATTCATCAAGGATAGCCACACCTCCAGGTTAGTGGCACAGCACGATGCTTCAGAGATCATCCACGTACAACTAACAATGGGCAAAACTGCTATGCAAATTATAGCTTGCTACAGATCACCCACTATGTCCCAGGACCCCCACTCTGCATTCCTGGAAACACTGGGAAACATAAAGGTCCTACCAAACACCCTGATATTGGGTGATTTCAATTACCCAAACATTAACTGGGAGAACTACTCAAGTACAAACTCCCTTGCCCAACGTTTCCTAGAATTTATAAACTCAAATGCCCTAGATCAACTGGTCAACACCCCCACCAGAGGTGATGACATATTGGACCTGTTCATCACCAACATGGGTGACCGGTGTTCCACACCAGAGGTCAACTCCTTGCTGGTTAGATCTGACCATAAGCTAATCACTCTGGATATCCACATTCCGCCACCACCCCCGGTCAAAGAAACCACTGTGAAAAACCTTTCAAAAGCAAACTTCACGTTACTTAAGACCGAGGTGGGAAGTTTCACAGGTTCATAGGTTCATACTAGGCTATCTGCCCTAGGGCATTTATAAGCCTAGCCAGAGTGTGTTTGGCTTTCGCCACCCATTGTAAATGAATTTTGCTATGCCCTTTTTCGAGGTTAGTATACTGTGCCTCTGTCTAACAGTGACACAGAAGTGATACCCGGGGTAAACCTACTATCTCCCATCCACTCATCAAGATTCCTCTTGAAGAGAGTCAATGAGGGACTCTGCCTAACCTGGACTGGGATTTTATTCCAGAGTGAAGGGAGCCTCTGGGTTATGAATCTGTCCCTCCAGCATGTCCTATTTATTTCCGTGCTGAGGTTCAAGTCTCGAGCGTAGCTCAATGGGATTTGGATTTTCTGAGGTGCAGCATGTCCATTAATTCCGGGTTGGACATGGCTTTATACGTCAGGCACAGATCGCCTCTGAGCAGGCGGTATGTCACTGAGTAGAGCTGGAGTTTCTTTAACCGGGCAGCATTTGGCATCTGTTTGAGCCCTTTGATCATCTTATTGAGGTACTTTTGGGGTCTTTCCAGTGGCTGCAGGTGTCTGGTAAGGTACATCCCAAAAGGGGCATTGTACTCAATTATGGGCCTGATGAGGGATGAGTAAAGAGGCACGATGACCTCCCCTGATCTAGATCTAAATCCCTTCATGATTAGGTGGGCTATATAAAATGCTTTTCTAACCACTTTGGCCATATGGTTGTCAAATGAGAGATTGCTATCAACTTGGGTCCCCAGGTACCTAATTACTTCTTCCATACTTAATGGATTACCACCTATGTGTAATTTGTGGGCACTTTGTTTTTGCCAAAGGGGATGACTATACACTTTTTGGTGTTTAGCTTGAGGCCATGGCTCTGGCACCAGTTGTCTGTTTCTATGAGGCCCTTTTGTAGGATGCTTGTGTCGGCTGGAGAGTTGATTATGGCGCCCAGTTTGCAGTCATCTGTGAACTTGGTCAGCCACAGTCCTTCTGTGTTAGCCTGTACCTCCGAGAAATATATACCGAACAAGAGAGGTCCCAGGACTGAGCCTTGTGGGATGCCACTTGTAACTGGTTTGGAGTCTGACATGGCTCCAGCATTTCTAACCATGTGGGTTCTGTCCTTGAGCCAGTTTGCAACCCATCTAGTGACATAGGGGTTTATATTTAAGCTGGTGAGCTTATCTATAATGCCCGAGTGGGGTATTGTATCAAAGGCTTTTGCAAGGTCCAGGTAGACTGTGTGGACTACCTTCCTCTCGTCAATGGCTTTGGTGATTGTTTCAAAGAAATCAACCAGGTTTAAGAGGCAGAATCTGCCCTTAACAAAGCTGGACTGGGTAGGATCCAGTGTCTGTAGGTCCCCAATATCTTTATTCATGAGGTTAATGATGATCCTTTCCATAGCTTTGCAGACCAAGCTAGTCAGGCTTATGGGGTGATAGTTTCCAGGATCCATTGAGGCACCACTTTTGTGGAGAGGGACCACTGTTGCTGTACGCCACTCTTTGGGTACATATCCTGTAGTAAGGCTGAGATTGAACAGTAGTTTTATGTTTGGGTTTAGTTCTTCTTGGAGTTCATGTAGGAAGCAGCCCGGGACACCATTTGGTCCCATTGATGCTGTGTTTTTTGCTTTGGAGAGGGCGGCTTTTACCTGAGTATCTGAGATGTCAGGGGGGCAGCACTCTGCTGGGATAGATATTTGCCCTTTTGGTGGGGAAGGGGTGGAGAAGTTTGCGCTGAACCTGTCAGCTAGGATGTTGGCAATGTCTGTGGGTTTGGTGTATTTTTTGTCATTTTGGACTAATTCTGAGCATATCTGGGAATTCCCACCCAGGTTCCTAACATAACTAAAAAAAAGCCTTGTGATTATCCTTAGTGTCCTGTGCAATTTTTTTCTCGAAGCTGGCCTTAGACGATTGGGTCTTGGTTTTATTTGGGATCGCATGATCCATGCATTCCTGAAGGTGTTCATAGAATGCGTTTATAAAGGATTCTGCTGTCTGGGCCGTATTTTCCACATGCCCGAAGGCTTCGATGGATTCCACCTTGGTTTTGAGGAGTGTGAAATTTGCTTTAGAGAAGTTTTTCACTGTGGTTTTCTGGGCAGGGGCTGGGGGTCAGGATGTGAATATCTAGTGAGATTAGTTTATGGTCTGATCTGAGCAGTGAGGGATACACTTCTGGTCTGGAGCATAGAGTCCCCATGTTGGTGATGATCAGGTCCAGTATGTTTTCCCCTCTTGTGGGAGTGGCAACAAGTTGTTCCATAGCATTTGAGTTTATAAATTCTAGGAACTTTCAGGCTAGGGTGTTGGAACTAGTGTATTGCTCCCAGTCTATGTTAGGGTAGTTGAAGTCGCCCAATATAATGGTGTTTGGAGAGACCTTCATATTTTCCAGTGTTCTCAGGAAGGCCAAGTGGGGTTCCTGGGTTTGGGAGGGTGGTCTGTAGCAGGCTATAAACTGGAAGGCAGTTTTACCCACTGTTAGTTGCACATGGATAGTCTCTGATGCTTCGTGCTGTGCCACCAACCTGAAGGTGTGGGTATCTTTGACAAATATTGATACTCCCCCTCCTTTTGTGGTTCAATCCAAGTTTTGGGGACGAAAAACATGGTATGAGGTATAACCTGGTAGTGCTGGGGTGCCCTCGGGAGCCTTAAACCAGGTTTCTGTTACTGCACATATATTGATGTTCTCCATGCTAAGGAGAGTTTCGAGTGCGTGCATCTTGAGGTTTAGACTTCTGGCATTGAATAGCATTACTCTTAGTTTCTTATCCCTTGTGATACCTATGGAGGTGGGTTTGTCTTTTGAGCCTTGCCTAAAAAAGGCACTATGGGGGTGGCAAGAGCCTTTGCCAATATCCGAAAGCCCAGGGGTGACAGGTGCAAGCCGTCCCTAGCAAAGCATCGTGGCTTGTCGAGCAGGCAGACAAGCATTGGATCCCCTTTGAATGACACCAATACTTAAGGCAATTGTTGAAATTGATCATCTTGTCTTCATATTGTGGCATAATTCTTGGTGAGGGTAAGATGCTACTCAAGGTCAGGGTCATACCGGCCTTGGCTACATGCTCAGAGAGCTCCTGTATGTCTCTTTTCATGCAGTCCAGGGAGGTACATCTCAGGTCATTCACACCAGCATGGACAATGACTGAGTCATATTTGTACTTGCCTTGGAGTGACCTGAGTGCTTGTGTTATGTGGTGGATCCTAGCGTCTGACAGGCAGCTCATCGTGACCTTCTCCTTGTTCAGCCTGGTGAGCGGGACATCAGTGTGCCTGACGATAGAGTCACCTATTACAAGTGTATCAGGTGTGTTGTTTAGCCTTAAAGGCTGTGACTGTTTGGCACACTGGGTTTGTGAGCTGTGTGTTGCATATGTTTTGTTTTGGGGTAGCGGTTGCTTGGGTGTCTGCTTTGGAGGTCTCTGCTGTTTAGGAAGATTTTTATTTAGAGCCTCCGAGTATGTTTTTGTGTGTTTATGTGTTTGGTTTGCTGTCATGGTAGGTCTATGTGAGACTGGAATTGTAGTGAGTGTGGTTTCCTTCTCCTCCTGACTGGTTACGCCAGTACTGAGTTGAGAGAGCTTAGCCTCCAGTTTGGCTATATGGTTGCATCTCTCACATGTGTTGGAATTTGTTGGGAGGAGGAGATGGTTGTCTGTGTACATGAGGCAGTTGTAACATTGCCTCAAGATTCCCAGATTCACCAGCTGGACTGGAGAGGAGATTGACAACTGACCTTTGGACATGCTAGAATAGTATTGGGAATTCCTTTATAATTGAAAAAAAAGAGCCAATGGGGAACAAAGTACTCAAGGGGAGTTTGTGAGGGTGTAGTGCTTTTAATTTTTTAGTGCTGACTTATATAGTTGCTTTAGTGAGCAAGTGCCAGGCTTTAGAGTGGGAATAGGGTGTTTATTATGAGAACTAGATCAGTTCTAAGGGAAAAAGTGAAGAGCAGACTTTGTGGAGCTGAGAATGGTTTAAACCCAATTAAGCGGCGCTGCCCGATGCTGCGCTATGTGCAAAATCGAGCAAAGATGCACTAAAGCGGGTTTTATACAGGGGGACTTGAAAGAGCTAGAAATTTGCCCAAAACGGCCAATAGACTACCAGATTCTTGTGCTGGGAACACTCCTCCAGGGATAGATAGGCTGCTCCAAGCTCCCCACTGCCACTGGTGAACAAAGAAGCCTCCCTTTATCCAAGAAAGGAAATGGGCAACACAGGAACTTTCCAAAAGTCCAGAATACAGCAAAGCATGTATCTGGACTACTCTAGGTCAGGAAAGATGGGAAACAAGGAAAATTTTTTTTTTTTTTGCAACAAACAGCAGGAAAATGCAATAAATATGTAACACAGGCTAGCACACTTGAGTGTGTAGCCTCAACAGGTAAATGCAACAAACAGGACAAACTTTAAAAATGCAGGTGCAAAAACAACTTTAAACAGTTTAAAACAGTTCAAGAAGCAGACATATTTGCAGTTTAGTTAGATCGAACAGTCGCCCAGGTAGTAGCAGGAAAATAAACACTTTTATCAGGTTAGCAGTCACTCTTTTAGCCTCTCTGCTGCTAGCACCACTCTTCAGGACCACAAGGAGCTTGGCTGAGTAGTAACAAGTGCAAAAACCGTGCCAAAGTGGTTTTATACAGGAGGACTTGAAAGAGCTAGAAATTGGCCCAAAACGCACAGGAACTTTCCAAAAGTCCAGAATACAGCAAAGCCTGTATTTGGACTACTCTAGGTCAGGAAAGATGGGAAACAAGGATATATTTTTTTTCTTTTTTGCAATAAACAGCAGGAAAGTCAAAGCCCCCATGATAAAGGATAATGCTGTCCAAGCTGCAAAATCCTTTACTAATGCACTCTACAGGCACCAACAAGAATGCATGAATCGTGCTATCCCAAACAAAACCAAGACTCACTCCTCCATGAAAAGGAACGCAGTCTGGTGGACCCCTGACATAAACAAGCTATACAATAGAAGGAGGAAACTAGTAGAGAAAAGAGTAAAGTCCCAAGAAGGGAAGACATCCCTGATCAGTATCAGCAAGAAACTACATTCCCTCATAAAATCAGCCAAGGCTAACTTCGAAAGAAAAATTGCCATGGACTCCAAAGATAACCGCAAGACATTCTTTAGCTATGTCAAGAATCTAAGTGGCAATGCTCAGATCTGCTCGGAGTTAGTGCACAATGGCACAAAATACACTGAACCGACCGATATAGCCAACATCCTGGCAGACAGATTTAGTGTAAACTTCACCCCCCTCTCACCCCCAAAAGGGCCCATAACTATACCAGAAGAACTTAGTGCCCCTGAAATCACAGACACGCAGGTTAAAACAGCCCTCTCAAAAGCCAAAAACACAGCATCAATGGGACCGGACGGTGTTCCAGGTTGTGTCCTACACGAGCTCAAAGATGAACTAACCCGTCACCTAAACACACTGTTTAAACTCATCCTCTCCACAGGCTATGTGCCCACAGAGTGGCGCACAGCAACAGTTATTCTACTCCACAAAGGTGGAGCCACAACGGACCCCGGGAGCTATCGCCCTATAAGCCTGACTAGCTTGGTCTGCAAAGCTATGGAGTGCATCATCATGGATCTCATTAACCGAGATATTGGAAACCTCCAAACACTGGACCCTACCCAGTTCGACTTTGCTAAGGGCAGATCATGCCTTCTAAACCTGGTGGACTTCTTTGAGACAGTTGCCAAGGCTATAGATGAGGGAAAGGTGGTCCACACAGCCTACCTAGACCTTGCAAAGGCCTTCGACCCCATTCCCCACTCAGGTATTATAGACAAGCTCACCAGCCTGAACATAAACCCCTATGTCACGAGATGGGTTGCCAACTGGCTCAAGGACAGAACCCACATGGTAAGAGTTGTGGGAGCTAGGTCTGACTCTAAACCAATTACAAGTGGCGTTCCCCAGGGCACAGTCCTAGGACCCCTCCTATTCAGCATATACTTCTCAGAGGTACAGGCAAGCACAGGAGGACTATGGCTGACCAAGTTCACAGACAACTGCAAACTAGGGGCTATAATTGACTCTCTGGCTGACACAGACATTCTCCAAAAGGCTCTCACTGAGACAGATACCTGGTGTCAAAACCATGGCCTCAAGCTAAATGCCAAAAAGTGCATAGTCATATCCTTTGGAAAAAACAAAGTACCCACAAACTGCCACATAGGTGGTAGCCCCCTAAATACGGAAGACGTAATAAGGGATCTGGGAACCCAAGTAGATAGAAACCTCTCCTTTGATAATCACATTGCCAAAGTGGTTAGAAAATCCTTCTATGTGGCCCACCTAATCACAAAAGAGTTTGCATCCAGATCGAAAGAGGTCATTGGGCCCCTCTACGCATCACTCATCAGACCCATCATAGAGTGCAATGCCCCATTTAGGATGTACTTTACAAGACACCTGCAACAACTGGAAAGACCACAGAAGTACCTCACCAAGAGGATCACTGGCCTCAAGCAGATGCCCTATGCAGCTCGACTGAAGAAACTCCAGCTGTACTCGGTTGCATACCGCCTACTAAGAGGTGATCTCTGCCTGACATACAAGGCCATGCTCAACTCAGAATTGATGGACATGCTCCACCTAAAGAAAACCATACCCCCTCAAACCACTCGCTCCAGGGATCTAAACCTTACCACAACAATAAATAGGACGTGCTGGAGAGATAGATTCCTGTCCCAGAGGCTTCCCATGCTCTGGAACAAGATTCCAATCTACATTAGGCAGAGCTCCTCGCTAACCCTCTTCAAGAGAAACCTTGACGAGTGGATGGGAAGCAGAAAGTTTACCCCAGGGATCACTTCAATGGCTCTGCTGGACAGAGGCACAGGGAACTAATCCACTTGGGCGGCGAAAGCCAACACATTCTGGTTAGGCTTATAAATGCCTTCGGGCAGATAGCCTAGTACCTACCTATACATTCCATTGCCTTGCAGACCAGGCTTGTCGGGCTAATAGGGCGGTAGTTCCAGGGGTCCTGGTGGCTCCCCCTTTGTGGAGTGGGATAACCATCACTGTGCACCATTCAGTGGACACAAACCCTGAGGTGAGGCTATGATTGAACATGGTACTTAGGTGGGGTGCCAGTTTGTTCTGTACTTTATGTAGAACGAAGCCTGGGATGTTGTCAGGTCCCATGGATGCTGTGTTCTTGGCTTTGGAGAGTGTGATTTTTACCTGTACAGCCGTGATTACAGGAACTTTGCATTCTTCCGGTATAAAGCTGGGCCCTTTAGGGGGTGAGAGTGGGGTAAAGTTAGCACTGAACCTATCTGCTAGGATGTTGGCAATATCAGTTGGTTCTGTATATTTAGTGCCATTGTGCTGTAACTCAGAGCAGATCTGAGTGTTGCCATTATTGAGATTCTTGACAAAGCTATAGAATGCTTTGTGGTTGTCTTCAGAATCAGTGGCAATTTTGTTTTCATAACTAGCTTTGGAGGATTTTATGAGGGATCTCAGCTTCTTACTGAGGTTGACCGGGGAGTTCCTCCAATTTCCTACTAGTCAGTCTAAGTCCCCATCCTAAGTTAAAGTCATAGGATTATGGTAGTGACTGAAAGTAGGAAATTGCAGACATAAGTGATGTAAATAAGGTTATTTTGTGGAAATAATGCTACTTTGTAAGGAAGATGAGCTTGGTATCCATAGCAGAGTGAACAGCATTTCAGTCTGGAAGCACTTTCTCTTGGCTGAGAAACACCAGATAATATAGTATGACTACCTGTTGAGATGATCACTGGGAAATGTACAAGACATGGCCATTCAAGGGAGGTTGCGAAGATAGATTGTGGCATGTAGGAAGATATCTTTCGACTTCCTTCAGAACACATGGGGATCCCACAGGATGAGCTGATAGCTTGTGATGGCATATGTAAGCATGTACTACATTTCTCAGTTTGCTGTCACTATGACCTTGATCAAGAGAAAAATAAGACTAGATGAATGGATGGGTGGACCTGGTGAACCATAGCATTTAAAATAGCAAACTCAGTGATTTGGGGCATGGTTACAGACCCTCTTCCTTCACCCCAGCTGCCTATTGGCAGTAGCTTCAGGGCTGGAAAAATAGATGCAACCTGCAACTTGCTAACTTTCCAGCAAAACCTCTAATGTCACCAAGGGTCTGTTGTAGCTGTAATAATGCGCTGTTTACAAGCAATATTATTGTGACATTCCTGACTCCAGTTTCTTTTTTCTATATAACCATGACCTCATACTCCTGTAGTCTAACTACTCCATAAACAAAATGGAATAAGTCCCATTTAGCCAATGGTGCCCCATAAGAAGTTAAGCCCAGCTCACATTAATATAATAGCAGGGACATTATTGCCATGTTCCAACCAGGAACTATATTTCCAATGACACCTTGTTAGCCCCCTCCCCTTACAGCTGTATTTTTACTGTCATTCCACAAAGATTCACTGAACTCATTCTTACTTTGTCAGCACTTGTGAAACTGGTGAGTTATTTTGCATGATGTCACCCTTATTCACTGTCGGAGTTGCTAAAAAAAATAGTTTTTAGCTTTCTACTAATTGCTCGTTTTACTAGATGCATTACATGCTGTGTAACTTTTCATTTTGTACTACTCTGACATATTGTAACACCTAAACATGTTATTAAGAATGCTTAGAAATGTATAAATACTAATAGTGTAACATGGAGCTTTTCTCCCCGGGCCTCCGCTGAAAATGGACCTGTGTCCAGTTGGACCCTCCCAGTTAGCAAATGTAAAATAAAATAAAATAAAATAAATATAGACTCTCTTATTTTTTCCAAGTAGTTCCAATGGTGTAAATGATAAGAATAAAAGAATGCCATTTAGACATTTGCTTAGGCACTTGCCCAAGAAGCATAAATTAGCTTGGATGATGAATTACTTTTTAAATGGAATCTTAATAGCTGTTATTACTGGTCAAGAGGTATTCTTAATAATGATACTGAAGAAAATTTCATCATAGTTAACCACCCTGTGTGACTCCATCATTTTCTGAGTTTCTTCCTGTTATCTGAATCAGTCCTTCCCATTTTTTTTATAAATAAACTTACTCCAGAAGTCTTATTATGAGGTTGCTTCTCTATTGCTACTATATGTAATTGGAGTGCCATCCTGAATCCTGACTTGAAAATAGGTGATAAACTTGCCAAGTATTATAAAGATACTTATAATCTTTTAGAACTGTATAAAATCTTCAACCTTTCAGATCCCCCTGGAAAGTTATGTAATGTAATAATACTCATTCAAAATACCTCAGTATGCAGCTCTCTCAAGGGTATGCATCAGTTTAATCTCTGATTCGTGCCCCTCATGTGTTGTAGCAGCAGATTTAGTCTTTAAAACTTGATCTTTATCACAATTGTTAGCAATACTTTTCCCTTATTTCTTCAGCTAGAGATACAGTCTAAAGAGCACTGGATAATAGAATGCATGACTTTTGTACAGTCAGTAATACCCCTGATACTTTTCTTCAATTCAAATGGTTTGTCCTTACAGATTTATCATTGAAGAGTACCAAAGATCGCCACTCTCTTGTATTAATACAAATAATGACAAAGCTAAAACACTTTCAGATGCAATTCAAAAGTTACAGGAATCCATTGACTTTGAGCCTTTGTCCCAGTTCCAACAATCTTGATTGAATTTTATACTTATATGAATCCCTCTAAACCAGATCCCTATAGTTCACTACTCATAAGCACCGATTTCTCTCCATAATCCTAGATAAACTTCCCAGTAAAATACTTTTTAGATACTTAGATCCATTCTGAGAAAAATCACATCCCAAACTGAATGGTCAACTTACATACCATGTAACAAATGTGTAGGAGTTTTTTAAACATCCATATACCCTTTCTAAAGCAACTTTATCCATTTAAGAAATCTCAGATTACTTAGGCAATTCAGTCCTCATTTTATGCAACAAAAAAGCAAATTTCCTAAATGAAAGAGTTAGCTTTACAGTTGAGTTGAGTCTCCAGGCCCCGGTGGTATAGCTGCCTGTGTTTACAAACCCTAAGTAAATTCTTTTGCCTGGTTTCTTTTTTCATCATTCTTGACAGTCACATTAATTCGTAAACCAGTCTAAGTCTTCAGTCACACTTGCTATCTAGGCTTTTCTCATTATCATATCCACCAGCTTAACACAGAGGAGTAAGGCTATGAGCAGCTACAAGTTCATATTTTGGTCCAGAGTTAGAGTCAGTCATTATTTATTTGAAAATGTATATGACTACTTAACAGACAGAAAGAAAAACAGATGGGTATCTCCCACCAAAGGTTCTTCCAAGCACATCCCAGTCCCAGTAAAAAACATTTTGTGTTCTGTTTTAATAAATACATTTTCACAATGTGGCCTGGTGCTTTCTGCCTGATTTTACTTTTACTTAACAGACAGATCATGCTTATTAAACCTGGTGGACTTCTCAAGAATGTCACCAAAGCCCTGGATGAAGGCAAAACAGTACATACAGAATATCTTGACTTAGCCAATGCTTTTGACACAATCCTCCACTCAGGCATCATTAAGAAACTCATTCAGCTGCTACCCTAAAAACTATAGACAATTAACTTGCCTTCCAACAACATATAAACTATACACTGTAATTGATGCCAACAGAGCTTATAGTCATTTAGAAGAAAACTCAATTATGACAATAGAACAAAGGGGTAACAAAAGAAAGTAATATGAAGCAAAGGATCATTTGTTGTTAAATAAAGTCATAGTGGAGAACTGTAAAAAGGGGAAGAATCTAAGTATGGCATGGATTGTCTAAAAAAAAGCATTTGATAATATCACACATTCACGGATAAAAGAGTGCTTAAAAATGTATAAGATATATTCTACACTGATCATCTACATTACAGTGACCGTGAAACAGTGGCAGACCACTTTACAATTAAGCCAAGATAAAGTACAAATTATTATTCCAGAGATAAAATTCAAAGGGGGATATTCAAGGGTGACTCTTTGTCACCGTTGTTATTCTGTCTTGACCTTAATCCATTAAACTGTTTACTTAACAGCTTAGGCCATGGCTATAATTTGGCTGCTAGAAAACAACAAATGTAAAGACTTCTCATCTTCTCTTTGTCGATGATTTAAAACTGTATAGCTCATCAGAAGAGGAACTGAAAGCACAACTGCAAGTTGTCAAAACTTTTTCAGATGATATAAGAATGTAATTTGGTTTTGATAAATGTGCAAAAGCAACCTTTAAAGCAGGAAAACTGCAGCAACAAGAAAACATCAGTTTGGGACAAGAATGTGATATAAAAGAACTTGAGCAAGAGGGAGTGTATAAATATTTGGGAATCGATGAAGGCTCAACAATAAAACATGAACAAGTGTGAATAATATTTAGTAGGGAATAATTTAGAAGACTTAAATTAATCCTGAAAACACTGTTGACATCTAGGAATAAAATCCAAGCTATAAACCAGTTTGTTCTTCCTGTATTAATTTACAGTTTTGGAGTGACTGACTGTCCCCAAAACGTGTTGGATAGATTAGATAGGAAAACAAGGATGCTTCATGCTCACCAAATGATTTATAAAAGTTAGTGCATACCAAGATTATATATTCCCTGTTCTGAATGATGGATGGGCCTCCTTGAAATTGATTACATGTATAGATCTGCAGTCATGGGACTCCACACATATCTGCTGACCTCACAAGACCCAAACGTAGTGAAAGTTTTGAAACATAAGGAGACTAAATCTAAGATGACTTCTCTGCTTAATCTAGCAGAAGTATATCTGCGTCCAGCAGGAATGGAAATCAAACTAGTAGATAAAAATCAAGCAGCAACTGAATGTGCCAAAAACAAAAGAAAGAATATAAGGACCAGGTGAGAAGGCAAGAAATGTGGAAAATGCAGAAATATAGTTGCAAGTATAGAAAACTTTTGAACAGGAACAAATATAGGAATGGTTAGGGAGAGGTGAATTCAAACCAAGAAATGAAAAGTTAATATTGATAAGATATTGGCTACGTACACACTGATTTACAAAGTCCATTGAACATGTGGGAGAAACAGACAAATGTAGGTTTTGTAAGACCAAATTGCAAATTGGAAATAGTTGCACACCTTGTTGCTGGTTGTGACATACTAATGGCAGAAGAACTGTATACTGAAAGGCATATTAATGTGGCAAGACTGTTGCACTGGGGATTGTGCAAACATTATGGTATTAAAATGACTGAAAAACACTGGAAACATGAGGCAAAAAGCATCTGAGAAAATGATGAAGTCTACATCACATGAGATCACCCATTACCAACAGTTCAAAAGATAGATGCCAGAAAATTGGATACAGTGGTCCATGAAAAGAAGACAAAAGTTGCATTGATCATTGAAATCGCCACACCCAGTGACTACAGTGCATTGCATATAGAGAGACACAAAGTCATAAAATATCAGGATTTGTAGGCAGAAATAAGAGCAATGTGGAAGAAAGATACTCAGACAGTTCCAACAGTAGCAGGAGCAATGGGTCTTATAAAAAAGAATCTACAACCATATTTCAATGTGTTACCAATTCATGTAACCTCGTATGAATTGCAGGAGGAGTCATTACTGGACACACTGCTAGTGCTATGAAGAGCACTTCTGGCTGACATCAAAGATTGAAACAATACTAATTTCATGAACTGTAATCGTCCTTTGATTTAGGAATGGCGTCCATTCCCATCATGGTACTAGAAACCCAAAAGGCATGGAGAAATTAAAAAAAAAAACTGGGAATTAACACATATATCATTAGATGGGTAGCCAACCGGCTCACCAACAGAACGCATACAGTCAAAGTTGGGGATTCCACCTCTACCAGCAGACCAGTTACCAGTGGTGTACCACAAAGATCTGTACTGGACTCTTACTGTTTAGAATCTATTTCTCACAAGTCCAGGTGAAAATAAATGGCCTGTGCCTTACCAAGTTCTCCAATGACTGCAAACTCGGTGCAATCATTAAGTCCCCCAATGATGTTGACATACTACAAAAAGGTCTAAACCTCAGCCAAGGAAGTCACTGTTGTTTGCCAAGAAGTACAAAGTTCTATGCCAAAAAATGAAGAATTCTTTTATTGTAGTGAAGCGCTTTCATGGTGCTACTCACACCATTTCTTCAGACCTTTTATAGAAGTTTTTCATGAGTGATTAACAGGTTAATTTATTAGGTTGAATCAATTAAGGTAATGTGCTGATTCCAATTTTAGTATAAAGTATAGAGTAATGTGATGCATGGTTGTAAAAGGTCTTAAGAAGTGGTGTGAGTAGCACCATGGAAAGCACTTACCTACAATAAAAGAATTCTTCATTTCTTGGCATAGAACTTTGTACTTCTTGGCAAACAACTAGTGACTTCATTGACTGAAGTTTGGATCGTTAGCTGTTTTTCTGTGGTTTACAAATAATTTTGGTTGTTGCTGGTGATTCATTTGCACTAACTGTGACCTAGAGAAACTGTTCATACTACAAAAAGAGCTTACACTGACAAATGATTGTTCCCAACGCCACAGACATAAACTAAATGCAAAAAAAAATGCATTATCATCCCTTTAGGCAAAGGGGAAATCCCTGTAAATTACAATATTAACAGTACCCCCCTTAGCTCAAACCCTGTGGTGAGAGACTTGAGAACACAGGTTGATAGCAACCTTAATTTAGATCACCATGTGTCCACAGTGGTAAGGAAAGCCTTCTATGTTGTGCATCTCATAAGTAAGGGCACCAAATCCAGAGCTAAGGATGTTATAACTCCCCTGTACTCATCCCTCATCAGACCAGTAATACAATATTCCCTTCTGTAAGTACCTCACCAGACACTTGCAGCAGCTGGAGAGACCTCATAGGTTTCTCACCAAGAAAATTCAGGGCCTTCAACACATGATCTACATGGACAGACTGAAGACCCAGTCACTGTACTCTGTACCTTACAGTCTGCTGAGAGGCAACTTGTGCCTGGTATACAGAGCAGTCTCGGACCCTGCCCTAATGGAAATGCTGCACATCCGCCAATTAAATGGGACAAGATCCACTCAGTCTAGGGATCTTAACCTAGCCTGCGACATTAACAGGACATGCTGGAGAGATATATATGTCTCCCAGAAATTGTTACTCCTCTGAAACAAACTCCCAATTTATGTAATACAGAGCTCCTCAATGACCCTATTTAAGTGTAACTTAGACAACTGGATGGGAGACCATACATTTACCCTGGGGGTGTCACCTATTTCTCTCTTGGATAAGGAAAGTCAATACTGATCATAGACTTGCACTGCAAATATAGGCCATACAACTTGGTCAATAAGGGAACAAGGGTATAACATGGCTAAGCTTATAAAGGCCCTAGGGCCAATAGCTAGTAACAGCCTATGAACCCATGACAGTGCTCCTGAGTTGTTCATGAAAAAGAGGTAGTTCTGCATAGTATTTTTACTTGGTTCTCAAAGGGGAAAAAAAACGGAGAATTTAAACATTTTGCCAGACCCTAGCTTTCCATCTGATAAAAATCTGGGGGGTGACTCTTATGGTTGGACAAACTTGGTTTTGTAAAGGCTTACAACCCTTCTAACCACGTTTGTTCTGTTGTTTTATTTATTTATTTTTATTCTTGGAAATAAAACAGGTCAAGGACCTTAAGATATTTGTGCCTGCAAAATGGAAAAACATCTAAATGAGTCAGATGGATTTTTTTCACGTATGTTCTTGACTGTTGATGTAAATCCTTTTCCAACTAGTTTTTTTTTTGTCTTTTTAAATTGGTCAAAAGAATTGTGTCATTTATGAGATGGCAGTGAGAACCAGTGATCTCTTTTATATCTTAGCTCTTGAACAAGACAAGGCTGTTCATTAAACCACTTACTTTTAAATTAGTTTTAGAAACTCTTATTAAGAGGCTTAAAGCTAATAAACAAATCTCACCCATATTATGTTAGGACTATAAAGCATCTAGCATATGCAGATGATATATAAAGGTATTTCTTCCAGGAACAAGGAGGTCATAACATCCCTGTACTCCTCCCTTATCAGACCCATTATCGAGTACAATGCCCTCTTCGGCATGTACCTTACCAAGCACATGCAGCAGCTGGACAGACCACAGAGGTTCCTGACAAGGAAATCCAGGGTCTCAAACACCTATCCTATACAGATAGGCTAAAAGCCTTGTCCCTCTACTCAGTCTCATACAGAATGCTCAGAGGTGACCTGTGTTTGGCATACAAGGCCATCTCAGACCCAGCCTTGATGGAGTTGCTGCATATCCGTAAGTCAAACCCTACTCGTGCAACCCACATGCAAGGCCTTTACCTGGTCTGTGACATTAACAGAACTTGTTGGCAGGACAGATTTGTTTCCTGATGACTCCCCCATCTCTGAAATAGACTCCTTCTCCATGTTAAGCAGAGTACCTCACTAGCCCTCTTTAAGAGAAACTTGGACGACTGGATGGGAAACAAAAAATACACCCCTGGGATCCTGCCTGTCTCCCTGCTGGACAGGGGAAACTTGCTGACTTTGTGGGAACATGGGCACATTTCTTGGCTAAGCTTATAAGGGCCTCCAGGCCAATAGCCTAGTATCATCATATGAACCTATATCTTACTATTTTCTCTCCAGTATCTTCTTTCACTGTTCTCTTACAGATCAGGTCTATATTAGATAACCGAAAGAGCAAGTCAGCGAACGCTCACATGAGCAAAAATTCTAGGAATCAAAAGGGTGTTTGTGGAGTTGGGGTACAGTGAGAAGTGGAATATTTGCCCTTTCCTCACTGTAGTGCGACCTCGGAGTTAGACTATATAGTTAGCGGGAGTGTGGGGGGGGCACAGCCCCCCACAATAAGGAGTTTAATTCCCGGTGTTTTCGCTCATGTGATCATTCACTGACTTGCTCTTTCGGTTATCTAATATAGACCCTACAGATCACTTGCAGTAAAGTTTCTACTTATAAACTAAACATTAATAAATCCTATGTTCTTTTGTAAAATTCCCACCTGCTTTCAAGATGTTTTTAGACCACTAAGTATTGAGGGAAACACATTGAAATCATGTTTTGCAGATTGTGACCCTAGAGGTCCCTTCAGAAATGGACTTTTTACTTTTTTATGGACACCTGACCAAGTGTTGTAGGATGTTGCATGTTCACACCCTCCCAACTATTATAAACAAGCTCCAGAGCTGCACCATTTCTGAAGAAAGGGGATCAGTCTCAACAGAACAGGATTTTTGAAAAGTTGGCCCTTGATAGTCAAGACTGATCCTATTTTTATACTTAGGCATTGACTGCCTCCCTCATGACCTAGTTATTTCCTCCTCAGTCCTGCGTTTCTTGCACATGAAAAACAACATTTGACAGTCTTATAAAAAAATCATCTCCTATTTTCAATGACTATTCTTCCTCTTTCACTGCTTGACTGTGTAACTATTCTTGAGGTAACTATCTTACCTTGTTTACAATACCCTCTCTGCATGCTTCCAACTGTGCTTAAGGGAATGGGGTTCTCCCATTTACTAAGGTTTCCTTTGGAAGAAGGGTTATCTTGGACTTACATAAAACATAACTGGACCGTTTTGTTTCTGAGGACAGTATTATGACTCCTAGTTTGATGTTGTTTGTTGGTATTGCAGCAGAGCAACTCTCTTATAATACTATAAAATATTTAAAAATGAGCCTCCCAACCCTCCCTGGCTGAATATTGAAAAGTATTTTTAATGTTATCATAAGATTAACATTGATGTTATTTTTTTCATATCATAAGTCAGCAGTCACTTGGTAACTTGAATCAATTTTGAAATGGTTTTGCAAATAAGATTTGGTCTCACCAATGTAACCTTCTGGACAGCAATGGGGCAATTAGTTTTTAAAATCCTAACTTTTGATTTGAGCTAGCCTTAGAACATACTATCTCATCTTATAATCTTCTGTCATATAAAGTAATAAATCTTTGTACTGATGGCAAGTTCCAGGTTTCATTGAAATCCCATCTCATCTTCATTTGGGGGCTGGTATGCTCTTCTGCCTTCATAGTTTTAGAAACACTATACAAACAACTATGTCAAAAAGTAAATATCCTAAAGAATTGTCAGAATGATTCAAAATAAGAAATTAGAGTTTACGTCTGGATTTTAAACCATGGGATGTTGAAATGTTAACACTGGTTGAATTCTGAGGAAGGCAGATGTTATTATCATTTATAGCTCTTTTATTAGGATGCTCAGTATTTCATGGAGTAGAAAACCTGTGTAGATCATACATAGATTCACTACAACCCATATCTGATCCATTGCAGATCACATTCAATTTATTCTACACTATCTTTCTGGTATTATTAGATCATTCCCTTGGCCAGGAAAAAATATTCCCCTAGTCAAAGTCTTTTAAATCTCTCACTTTTTTATATTTTATAGTCTCTCATTATATTTATTAGTCTGTTTTATATTATATATGTTTAGAATAGTGTATACTTTTTAGGGGAATTGTATGGTCATTAAAGCTGTGTCATGTGATTTTATACAGAATGCATATAAAGAGGGGAGTATACTTTTACTGTTTTTTAGACACTGAAGAAGGACATAAGTTTGAAAGCTTTGTGATTTATTAAACTTTCTTGAGCATGGATATATATTTTTGTGGTCAGGTATTTCCTTCTACTGGAATGTTTTCTGTTTGGACTTTCTTGTTGTTGCATTGAAGGTTCACCGCTGTGCTGGTCCTTAGTTTTATTTTACATTGAAATGCTTATGCTGGCACCAGAGTGATTCTGGCAGACAGTGCCCAGTGACTATTAAAAAATATTAACATTAGAAACACATCAAAATAGCAGTAGTTTTTAAGTCTCAAAACAAATATTAGCATGAAGATGACATCATTATGCATCAAGATATGCAGATCCAAGTAAGTTTTCATTCATACATGTTTAAAAATAAAAGTGTTTCAATATTCAGGAGTGTTTTAACTTGACCACATACATCTTCCATCAGTCAAAAATTATTTTACAAATAGCTGTTATTTTCTATTAGCATGTTTCAGTTTTCTATATATTTTTATCATACTTTGTTGACGACTCTGGAGTAGAAATGCTTTTATTCTAAGGGCTGCATCTAAGCAAAATATCACATGTGAAGCTATAATGCAGACTACTGCATTTCCTGCCATATGTTTTTTTTGAAGACAAGCAACATAATTGAACAACAGTTCAAAATTCAAACACAATCCATTGAGCAGAAATAGTTTCATATGACAAGCAGCCCATGAGCTGTACTCTGCATTTTCTAAAATTTATCATTTAAGAAACATAATGCCCAGTTTGATTACTTTTATATATGTCATGTCATTTTATGTTGGACTTTTTGAAGAGCTTCATATATACAAGAAAATGTATTTATTTGTAGTCAGTTATGAGTTCCTTTTTCAAACATGTTTTAATGTATAACATAGGTTTTCATACTTAAATTGAAATGAAATTAAACTGTAATAACTGTTTCCATTGTATTGTTGTATAGTATGCATATATATTTACTTTTTAACAATTTTCATTCATAAAAATATTACATAAGTTGCTCAATTTCTACTTTGCCTTAAAACTCACTCTCCCTGTTGAACATTATTCTGTATGTATGTTCTACACAAATTCCATTTATTTTTATATAATTTGCTGTTTCTCTATTCTAAAGATCCCACCCCAAGTTCTTTTGTCTCCTTTACAATATTGAGAACTTCTTTACGTTGGTATTAGATTTTGACTTCCATTTTCTAGTAATTATTTTTGGCAGCAAATAACATTAAACATAGTAAGATTTTATTATATCCAGGCAATTCAGATCTTATATTCCAGCTCAAAAGAATCATTTGATTATTTGCAACTATTTGTTCCCATAACATTTATGTCAAAATACTCTGTAGGGAACTTTTAAAATCTGCCAACTTGTAGCATTCCCAGAAACATGCTCCAATTACCATAACTTCCCCATGACAACTCTGGCATTTATTATCTACCTTTGGTGAAATCATTGGAAGTCTGCTTGGGGTCTAGAAATAACTATGCATACTCATCAATACAAAAATCTTAAACATTCTAGACTTTCTTGCATTCTTGGGATCCTGTCATATTTTTTCCCCATTATTGCTTTCTAAGTTGCTTTTCCATTCTCTTTTTAAACTCTTCGGATTGATTCTTATAGATGGCATGTAACATTGTATACGTCTTGATTTTTTTAGCAGCAACTTCTGTTCACTAAGCACTCTCCTGTCCTTTTGTCATTTCTTGTTCTTTGTTATCAATGCCTGATAGGGAAGGCAGTCTCTAACATGCAGTTTGAACTTCTGTTTTACCTTTCCATCCTGTGTCATTTGTTTCCAGTACCTTGGTTTCTTTGATAATTTCCTCTGGTGAATTCCAGCCCATTTTGTCTATTGTCTATACCCCTACTTGCAATCATACATTTCGGTAAAATCTTTTTTCTCCATTTCTGCACTGGTTTTGTTCTTAATGCTTTCTGCTACTTTATGAACATTCTTTTAGGCATTTTTCCCTATTTTATGGCACCCAGCTTTGGAAGGAGGAAATGGCACAGAAGGTATTGGGTTCCCTCCTGTGTTGCTGTCTGACCACTAAGCTTCCATCTAAGTTTGGTCTGTAAGTAACACAGAGGTCATACCACTGGGATGATGGATGGAATTCAGCTTTCTTTATTGTGTTCCAAAACTAATCTCATTACCAATGGGGGAGCTCTGCATAAACTTCACATTTGATGTTGCCCTAGAGGTTTTACATAGTGTTGCAATTTAGCCTTAAGCATTCCTTGGAGAAACACAATTATTTACTCAGTTTTCAGTACAAGGTAAATGTCATGCACTTCTGTAAAGTGTATGTGACATTTCAAAAACAGTAGTGTGATATGGGATTATTGCCCCTCGTTTTCTGAACTGGAATGAATGAACATTGTTTCTTGTTATGAGAATGTATGTCTGAACTTAGATGTGTCTGTAATTAAAAATCCTTTATTATCCCTCGTCTTCTGAACTGAAAAGCATGAACATTGCTTCTAGCTACATGAGTGTATGTCTGAACAATGATATGTCTGTAATTAAAAATCCCATATCACTCCTCATCTTCTGGAGTGGAATGCATGAACATCACTTTTAGACATGAGAATGTATGTCTGAGCTCATATATGTCTGTAATTAAAAATCCCATATCACTCCTCATCTTCTGGAGTGGGATGCATGAACATCACTTTTAGACATGTGAATGTATGTCTGAGCTCATATATGTCTGTAATTAAAAATCCCATATTACTCCTCATCTTCTGGAGTGGGATGCATGAACATCACTTTTAGACATGAGAATGTATGTCTGAGCTCATATTTGTCTGTAATTAAAAATCCCATATCACTCCTCATCTTCTTGAGTGGGATGCATGAACATCACTTTTAGACATGAGAATGTATGTCTGAGCTCATATATGTCTGTAATTAAAAATCCCATATCACTCCTCATCTTCTGGAGTGGAATGCATGAACATCACTTTTAGACATGAGAATGTATGTCTGAGCTCATATATGTCTGTAATTAAAAATCCCATATGACTCCTCATCTTCTGGAGTGGAATGCAGGAACATCACTTTTAGACATGAGAATGTATGTCTTAGCTCATATATGTCTAATTAAAAATCCAGTTAGTTTCATTTTCAGATATTAAGATTGTTGCCAACTTTCTTCTTCTATTTTTCTTTGTAATGTTGATTACACTTTTAAAGGAAATGTGATCTCAACATGTCTAGAGTGGCTATACAGTACTCACAGGTAAAATTTAATCTAATTTCTTGTATACCCCCTGATGACCTCAAACAGATGTCCAAAAACTCATTTATAAGATGCCAGTAAAAAATGTAGTTTTACTATGACTGATATTCTACATAAAGTGATATTAAAATAAATGAAAATCCATGTGCTCTTTTTTTTCAAATATGACATTATTAACCTATATTAACACACTTGTAACTCACAGGCATGATTACACAAGGTATGCAAACATGGCTGTTAATTAAATGTGAACTCCCCCCTTTCTTTTTTCTTCATTCTGGATAGGATCTTCTATAATATCCACCAACTAAAATAAATATTCACTCATGTTACACGTGAATTAGAATAAGAAACATGCCTTTCTTTGTACGATATTAAGATGAATTTCACTTCCAGAAGTTAGGTTAATAAGATGCCATTTCATAATACAGAAGTATGTGCAAATAAATCCCATTCTTTATAGAAGTGTACAAGCATATTTACGTAGAGGCAAGTTGTGTGCATAGTAACTGCAGGAAAAAGTAAACACAGCAAACAAATAATGCCTCTATGCAGTACTTCATGCAGCAGTTCCAAAGTTATTTTTTATTATTTTTATTTTGCTAAGCTCAGAAGTAATTATTTATGACTTCAGAGATGTCAATTGATATGTCATCCAGCATCAAAAATAAGAAGCGACTTGTAGATAAGTTCTTTGGCTGGAAATTCATTTCAACATTAAGAGGGAAAATCATTAGAGAAGGTCTGCATAGAATGACATCTATGAATGTGCAGTCTTGCTTACCTTGGGTTACAGTATGACCTTGTCAGCAGACTCTTGAGAACAGTTTAACAAAATTATTATCGCTGTAATAGACAAACCAGTAAGAATTTTTTTATGTACATCTGTAGATGTGCAGAACCTAAATAGATAGAGATGAACTTGTTATCCATTCACAATATTTGAAGTTCGTACCACGTGTGGAACTGTCACACTCACTTGAAATGATGGACAAATGTATGCTTTTTAATAAGGTGCCTTACTATTTTATATTTTACTAAGCCTGCTCAGTATTTGCTGTCTGTCCTTGATAGCAGCATATTTCTGAAGCATGAACTCTCATAAATTGGAAATCCATGGCCTCATGGGAAAAAAGGAATGCTGCTGCTCTTGATAAAGCTGAACTTCAAGCAGAATTTAATTACCACTTTACAAGTACGTAGCTTCTCTTCTTTATTTAATCAAATTTCAAGCTCCTTGAAGCAGCAAAGTCCAATCAGCACTGCAGTTTCAAATATGACTTATAATTTCACTGGTGCCACATGCCTGGATTAGCTAATTTTATGCATCCAGCTCCTGTTAGATGCACACAGTAGTTTGGTTTGCAATACATTTTTAAGCTCATATTAGCTGGTTTATTAATTGTCTGTATCAGTGTTCTGCTTCCTAGCATTTATTCTGTTTATATATCTTTTGCCTTTTTACATATTTTACATCATACGTATTAAAATGTTTACTAAGGACTGAAATGACATTTTGGTTGGTTTCTGTCACTGCATGCCAGAACAATGAAACATTGATTGCAGTGATGATTACTTCTGTTTAGGACATGCATTTTCTAGGAATTAATGCAGAAATTGTTATGAGCAAAGAGGAAATGCCTGAGAGGTATAGCCTCATTTTGTTTGTTCTATATAAAAAACTATTGCATTTGCTTTTCTTCTTGGAAAATAATGTGAACTTGATTTTGTCTTCCTTTCCCAAAGATGCATTTTAAGGATCCTTGAAGTAGCCTGCAGGGGATGGGGTATAAGCCTCCCAGCAGGGAGGGAAAAGTGGCACTAGTAATACCCCTTTGGAAGCAGTGCTTCGGTGGTACCGCAGTGTAACAGAACAGTAGCCATCCTGATGAGGTTTTAGATGAAAAGCGTAGCCTAACCTCCCTCTTTATTATTAGATGATAACTGTTACACGTATTATCCTTTTGGGTAATTTGCATATTTCCCATAGTGCATCAGTCACAACTGTTTTTCCATGCTACTTTCTAGCTTTACAAACATTTTTATGTTTGTTAGCTTTTTTCCAAGTTGTTATTGTGTGTGTACTTTGCACTCACTGTTTTAGCTTGCCAGTTGGGATTTTCTATAGTCACCCTATTGCTTATTGTTATCAGTTAGGTAGACAACCATGTATACAATAGTCAGACATTCCTCCTAAGTTGTACTGAAGATATCTCTGAAGACAGTAAATTGTATATCTGGAACTTTGCTTTCATGGCTTGAATAAACATTATGGACTTCCTATGAGATTCTGACTGCATCTTATTTGTCTTTGTCTTTGTGTGTTCAATTTGTTTTTTGGCCAGAATCTGTGTTTTCCGACCAAGGGTTGGCGTGGGCACTTCTGAGAGCTCGTTCTACAGCTGAGTAGTGTGGGTTTGGTTCTGAGTTTGCTGTTTTGAAACAGTAATCTGTGTCTAATAAGCGCACTCTCGGGTGCACCACATTTCAAAACCTCTGTTACACTGCAGTACCACTGCAGCACTGCTTCCAAAAGGGTATTACTAGTGGCAAAGATGCATCTTAGGAATGCTATCTTCTATGCAAAATAGGGTGTAGGGCTATGCATAAGATAAGCAGATGAACTGTAGTTTTTCCACAGTCACTCATAAAAAAATGCATTCTTCCTACATTCTTGGCTGGATTATATACTTCCTGCAGTTTCGGCTCAGACATTATTCAGTAGTGATCCTTATTATGGTAGTCAGGTCAAGAGATAAATGTAGTGAAGATGGTATGGCCTTCTGTAGTTTGATATTTAATAACATTACCCTTAATTTCTGTGATTAATTGTTGGACTTATATCAGTCTGTGTACAGGTATAGAAATAGTATGATTTTATTATGTAATCAGATATTGGACACTGTATAATTTATATTAAAAATGCTCATTATAAAGCCTTAGGAGGTTCACACAATTGCCAATGCTTAGTTCACTCTATGGCTTATTGTCATACTTTATTCAGAAAAAAGACCCCCTCCCCGTGTCATGTCCTCACTGGGGAGGTCGGACCCCAAAGCTGTCTCCTTTGAAATAAAAGTCAGCTCAGTAAACCCAGCAAAGCCAGTAACAGTTAGGAACTATTCCAAAGCAAACTACATCCTATTAAGTGATACTTTGTCAAAATTCAGTGTTCCTCCCAATCCCCATCACAGAAACGTGTGTAATTGCTCAGTAAAACCTTGTACAACCATGTAAATGGCTGTATAGAGGGTGCTGTACCTACAAGACATAAGCCCAAAACAAGCTCTAAAAGCAAACCACACTAGTAGAATTCTAACCTTAATAGGGTATATAACAAAAGGAAGAACATCATGGCTAAAATCAGGGTGAGCACACAATGATAGCAGCTCTCTAATTAAACTTAACAGGAAACTAAGATGTCTAATTAAATCCAACAAGGCCAATTGCAATGTCAGGATAGCCTCACAGGATAAAAACAACAGTAATAACTTCTACAGCTATGTCCGAAACCTCAAAGGGAGCACACATCAGTGTGCCGAACTGGAGGTCAGTGGTGGCACCTTCACTGAGACAAGCGACATAGTGAATTTGATAGTCAACAAATTCAGCTGAAGTCTCACACCCTACTCCTCTCACTCCCACGATGAAATACTTACTAGCATAATCTCCCTCCATCTATTGAGAGAGCAGGCCCTAGCAGCACTCACTAAGGTCAAAAACACAGTCACAGTGTGCCCCAAAAATATCCTGGGATGCCTCCCAAAATAGCTTGAAATATGCCTTATCATGACCACTTGATTCACCTTTCAACTACAGCCTCAAAACAGGCTTTATGCCATGAGAATGAAGGACTGCAATAGTTATCCAATTTCACAAGGATGGACCATCAACTGACACCAGAAACTACAGATCTGTTAGTCTAATATGCAAAATCATGGAAAGAATTATCATGGAAATGATCAACAAAGACATAGGCACCCTTCAGACACTGGACCCAGCCCAGTTTCGCTTTGTCAAGGAAAGGTCATGCCTACTAATCCTGGTGGACTTCTTTGAACAGGTCACAAAGGCAATCAATGAGGGGAAAATGGTGCATAATGCCCACCTGAATCTGACTAAGACGTTTGATATAATACCTTACTTGGGCACAATTGACAGAATCACTGAACCTGGCATAAACTCTTACATTACTCACTGGATTGCCAGCTGGCTCACATACAGGACCCAGAAAGTCAAGATTGGTGATACCATCTCCACTAAGAGACCCATCAACAGCAGAGTTCCTCAAGGATCCATGCTGGGACTCCTCCTATTTGGTATCTGCTTCTCTGAGATAAAGGCTAATGGCAAGGGTCTTTGGCTGACCATGTTCGCATGTGACTGCAAACTGGGATGCATCAGGTTCCCCCTATGACACAAACATTTTACAAGTGGGTTTAATACAGACAAATGACTGATGCCAAGGTGATGGACTAAAACCCAGTGTCAAGAAATGCACTATAGTGCCTTTTGGGAAAACTGTCACCCAAGCTAATTACGCCATTCACAACACACCCCTAAGAATTGACTTGGTAGTCAGGGATCTGGGAACATATGTAAATAGTAATCTGGTCTTTGATCAACATATGGCCAAGGTAGTAAGGAAATCATTTTATGTCGCTCAACTTGTAAGTAAGGGCATAGCACCCAGGTCCAAGGAAGTCATAGTCCCAATGTATACAGCCCTTATCAGACCCATCTTTGAGTATAACTCTCCCTTCAGGATGTACCCGACCAGACAAAACAGAATGCCCACAAACATTTCTTACCAGGAGAATTCAGAGTATAAACATGCATTGTACTATACAGATTGCCTTAAAACCCTAAGTCTATACTCTGACTTCTACAGGTTACTGAGAGGCAATCTATGCCTGGCATACAAGTCATCCTTGGATTCAGCTCTGATGTGCCTTTTGCACAGCTACAAAATGAAAACCATTAGAACCCCTAGAACCAAGGATTTAAATTTTGCTTGTGACATATTGGTAAGACAGATATATGACTCAGAGGCTCCCCATGCTCTGGAACTGGCTCCCCATCCATGTGAAGCAGAGTTCATCCTTAACCCTGTTTAAGCATAACCTTGACCAATGGATGGGAAATCTAAAATTCACCCTGGGACTGGCTACTGTGTCTCAGGTAGTTTTGGCATTAGTGTCTGCCTCTGTCTAACATGCCCATCCCTGCATAACCTCTAGAAACTTCCTGCTAACATAACCCCTCCAAATAAACACCCATTATACATAGGGACACAATTGTAGTAGATTGCATGTCTAGGTTTATAAAGGCCCTGGTGGCAATTAGCCTAATATATACATATGAACCTATATGTCCATTAACTACAGTGGTGTATAAATATAAACATAGCCAGAATAACAGGTTATCGAATGTACATGCAAGTCAGTCATTTGCTGTATGATATTTGTGCCAGCTTTATTTTGCATGATTTTGTAAGGGCATATTTTTTGTACCAGCAGTGTCTGATTATACAGTACGTCCGTCCATGTCCTGCTTGAAGCAAGTCCTTAGATCAGTGCACCTTTCCAGTTAATAAATTTTATCATGCAAAGCACAAATGCAATAAAGACAGCAGAGTGGACACTGCCCATAAGAGTTAGTCTGGTGTAGTAGGCATTGAGGTCTTCATTTCTGCACAAGAGCAGGACACTTATTACAAATGATGCTTTATCAATAGTCAGGTCTTAAAAATAAATACAGATCCTAGAAGACTTGTTAGAGAAGGAAAGCATCTTAACTGAACAGAAAAATACAAGTCCTTCCCTCTTAGGAAAATTGATGCCATGCCTTTATTACATATCATGTTTAGGGTTTGGTCTATAGTACTGGCATGTGGATGCCCCCACACGGTTCCCTATCAGAAGCCTGAAACACTATAAGCCTGAAAATCAAAATCCTGAAAACTATAGACTGAAAGACCAAAAAACAAAAAAAAACAAAAAATGGATACTGACGCCATTGTGGCTTTATTATTGGCCCTGTGGTGTTGGTTAAACAAGTGCTGGGTTCAGGTAAGTGTGGTTTTAGTTTTATTTTAGGGTTAGGGCGGGGGGTAGTGAGTTAGTTAGGCAGGTATGCAATAGTGACAATATTGAATAGTGACAAATATTGGGGCGGGGTGGGGCGAGTTAAGGTGCGGTAGGTCAGGTGGAGTGTAGTGGTGACGGATGGTGAGTTAGGTTTAGGGTCAGTCAGTTGGTAGATATTAGTTATTTTATAGATATATTTTTGTTTTATTTTTTTTTTTTTCCATTTTTGTTTTTCAGGATTTTCTTTTTCAGGTTTTTCTTTTTCAGTCTATTGTTTGATTTTTTCTTTTAGTTTTCCCCCACACGCATAGATGATGATGTGAAGGTGCTGATGCATGTTCAGTTGCATGCGTGGATGGTATTTATGTAAGGACATTGATGGATATATAGTGATCCTTTTTGGATGAAAGAAGATGATGATATTATTTTAATACATCCTTATAACTGCACATGAAATATAATGTGAGCATCTACTTCAAGCTATTAGGATTGTTGGCATCCTGAGTGATGAAGCAAATGCTTCTGTTTAAAATCTAAAAATACTCAGGTGATCTAACAGCAATCAGGTGATCATACTGTTCAATACAAAGTAAAAAGACACACTTCAGTAAAAAAAAAAAAATTAAATCATGTTACACTAATATCAGTCATGGATACATAAGATTTAGTGTTCTGGCTACAAATCAAACTCAGGCCTCTCACAATGACAGGGAAAAATTCTACCTGAGCAATGCTCTGAATTTAGTGTATTAAAGCCCCTTTGCTTAAGTGATACATTTGCTAATATCTTGCCCATGTTGTCAAAACCATGACCTCAAATAATCGACCCCAGTTCTCTTTTTCTTGGTGCCTATTTAACCAGTGCATAAAATGGGCAAATCTGTAATGAGAAAGAGATCTAAAGGGGCAAATCTGTAATGTGAAAGTGATGTAATGTTAATGGTCACTAAGAAACCTCTCCATGTTATAGTCTATACTTTGAACAACAGTTGATTATATACTTCTCAAATTGCTTCAAAGAGAAGCCTTTGCAGTGGCGTAGAGGAATAAAGGCCTGACTACAGTCTAGTTGACCCATGTTTAATTACTTGCTCAGTTGACTGACGGAGTGGTAGGGGAGGGATTGGCCTACCAATCCCCCATTCCAGGAGCGGGCGGTTATGTTGACATTCCCTGAGGTGATCCCTGGTGGAGGCTGGGGATACTGAACTAAGAGGGGCATAGCTCCAAAGGGGAAAGGTGGTAGTATGGCTGAGCTGCTGCTGCAGAAGGGTGATACACCACATGCTGCCATTGCATGCCTGCCCACAGGCAGTACCATGTTGCCACATCAGGATGGGTGTGTGGTGGCTATCAGATAACATAAAACCTTGCTCATAATGGTGATTGAATGATGGCAAAGAAACTCAGTGATGGTTTCTAACCAAACTCAGGGTACCCATAGGCTCCTTGACCAGCCCCGACAAGCATTAGAAAAAGTCTGGGAAATTAAGGAGCAACTGATGGACCCAGTGTGGACATAGGGCATTGGGTAGGAATGCCATAGGATGATGCAGGTGCAAAAAATATTTAAAAAAAATTGCTCCAATAGAACAAAAAGGCTAGCCACTCTGTCTTACCACAAAATAAACCTTCACTTTGGGAAATCAGTATTGTCAGTATTTATTCTTTCCATCTTGGAATGGTAGTTTTCACCTTCTACAAACAAACAAACAAGCTTCAACTCGGTAATGATATAGATCAGTCACTCTAATGCCTGCCTGGTATCTTAGTAAAAGCAACTTCTCCCAGTCTGCTTCTGGGGTTTCTGATAACTGACCCCTTTTAAACTAATCCGGTGTTCTAACCTTGAAGCAAGGTTTATCCTCATCCACCAGCTGCACTAATTCTCCATCGCAATCAGTTTCAAGAATAAGTTAAATTATTAAATAAATAACTAGATCTCCAGTGTAAACTGATAACCAAAAACAAAAAAAGAGGCAAATCCAGTAAAATAACCAGTAATTTCAGTTTGTTGTGATTAGCTCTCCATTGTATTAGTCTAGCTTCAGTGTCTAATGTGAGGCCCATCACAATAGAAGTGTCATCCAAAAACACCTTTGGATGTGTGTCTACCCACTGTGCCATATGTAACTTCTCCAATGAAAAATGAATTCTACCTATTCTAGAACATAGCGAGTGCACCTTAAAATAAGTATATTGATTAAAATCCTCACAGCCTCTTTAATTGCACCATCCAAAAGGCCTATAATATTGATATATTTTGAAAAGTATTTACCAGTCTTAGGGTTTTTTATGACCTAGTTCACTTAAACATCTCACTCAGAAGTTACCAACTTAAGATCTTTTGACAGAACTAAAATTCATTTTAATATCCTTATCTATCCAAGCAGCAACCCCCCAGGTTCCTCGTGCTGTGATTCCAGGGACCTGTACAAACCAATGACTATAAATAACTTACCTTTAAGAAACCCTTTTGTAAAAATAAGTCTATCCAGGAGATGTTTATAAAGCTGAATGGCTGAAACTCTGAATGACATTACTCCAAAATGAAAATGCCAAAAATAGAATAATCAATGAGATTGAGGTATAGTGGGGTCAGGTAATTTGCCCTTTCCCCACTTCAGTAAGAATTGGTGTATGTAATTATCAGGGTAATTCCCACCTGAGGAGTACAGAGGTATTGCTCCCCTGCATAGAGCTTGTACCAAATTTTTCATCTTTTGGAGTTTCTGGTTTTTTTGTTCAGTGTAATACCATTTGGCATTTTTGACTGTTTGCATTTGTAAATGTATTCTGTCTAACCACAAGACCAGTCCATGCTTTCTTTATATCCAAACATTAATCCCTTTGAGTCCAAGATAACCATGGACCTTACTAAAGCCCACATATGATAAACAGTAAACTACATATTAACTAAATATAATAAATTATCCCTGTTCCCTCCTTGTCAAATGCATTTCCAGCTGTAATTCAAAATGAGAAGGTTGCTTTGTAAGTCTTAACTCAGTTACTTTTAACTGAGCTTCCTTGTCCATTAACATTCCAAGTCAAGATATTTATATTGAGTTTTATCGATTCATCAGCATTTTGAATTTTTTGTCAATTTTCTCTGCACCAACCTAGAACATTTCATTAGATAAAAATTCTACAAAACTCTTGTTAAAAAATAAGTAAATGTAAGATTCTATTTTCTTCATCATTTGCAGTCCACCAGTAAACCTAACAGATGATTGGGAACACAACCTCTATAACTTCAAAATGGTAATTTCCACCCCGCGCACTCATTTCTCCTTATATTGGCTAGATAAAAATTGATAGCCAATGACAAACATCAACATTAACACTCAAAACTTCGTAAAATGAAGTTCATTTCATATCTAAGAAAAGGTCTAACATGCCCTCAAAACATACACAATACATCCATGCTTAACACCCCCAAAGAATAACTGAAGCCCATTAATCTCTGGTTTCTAGACACATTAGACACTTCCAACCCAGTGGTACTGGCACAGCTGAAATGGAACTTCTTCTTCTTCTTCTACTTCTTTTGGCTTTCCCGGTTAGGGGTTGCCACAACGGATCATCTGTCCGCTCATGATTGGCAGTTGAGTTTTACAGTGTCGAGTTGCCGGCCAGGCGCCCAACCTTCCACAGAAGTTGCACACACACACATGCACACACTCATGCCTGGGTCCAATTTAGAGTGTCCAATCCACCTACAGCATGTCTTTGGGATGTGGGAGGAAACCGGAGCACCTGGAGGAAACCCACGCAACCACAGGGAGGACATGCAGACTCCACACAGAAGGCACCCTAGTCATGGATCAAACCAGAGAATCTCTTGCTGTGAGGCGACAATGCTAACCACTGCACCACCGTGAAAAATATCATTTTTGATACTTCACATATCATATGCCATCAGAAACCTCCTGCTTTGTCCTTCTCAAATCTCTTCTCCCTTTGTGGAGAAATATAACCTTAGGATCCAGTACAACATATTCTGCAAAATGTGCCCATTCCATCTTTAACTAGTCTGTGTCCAGCTTTTAATGCCAAAAATTCTTCTACTCTGAAGGTCCTGAGGGTCTTGTAAAACCTTTGCCCCATGATAGTATTCCTAAATTCAATGCGGTGTTGACTATGTCAACAATATGCTTATTTTTAAAAATAAGAAAGCAGAAGCCATTAAGTAATACTGGCAATTCAGGGTTTATGAGACTTCTTCACCCAGACCAATGCTCCATAATGTGTAGTAAGTAGAAAACAGCGGGACTTCATTTTACAGTTCAGCAGTCACAATCCTAAGTTAAATTCACTTTTATTGCCATGAACTAGATCAGCAGCAAAAAGGGCAGAGTTTCAATTAACATATTCCTGATATTCTCAGAAAGTACATCTCCTGGATCATTCTGTTTTGCAGTGTTCCTTGCTCACACTGTTTTTGCAGTGTTCCTTACACTGTTTTTGCAGTGTTCCTTACTCACACTGTTTTTGCAGTGTTCCTTACTCACACTGTTTTTGCAGTGTTCCTTGCTCACACTGTTTTTGCAGTGTTCTGTAAGACAAAGAAAAGTTACTTCAGCCTAGGGCTCCTACTATTGTTACCCCACTTATTTGCTTGCAGCTGTCCCAGTTACCTCTTTCCCTCAGTGAATTATCCACAGTGTTTCTCTTCCCTCCTGTGCATTCCTCATCTTACCACACTGGCAGTCTTGCACCAAATTTCCCAATAGTATAACTTGGTGCACTTACATCTTCAGTCCAGAATCACACTGCCCCCCCCAAAAAAAGTGTGACCACCCATAGAAAAATACTTTAAGGTAAGTAGGGTAGATTACCTTGTATTTATTTATTTATTTATTTTGTCTTTTATAACTGCTTCATCTGAAAAACTGTTGCCCACTTTTTCCTGATTTCCATACTAAATTCTAATGAATATAAATGGCCTGTACCACCATATCTTACTTGGTTTCTACAGCAGGTGTTAAACCTTTTCTTGTAAGATATAAGTGGCAAAATGAACAATTTAACTCTGATAGGTGCTTATAGAATCAGTTACCCCAGGGTTATTGGTATGACATGTTCTTTCTGTTCTTACTAACTAGAAACTGGGTCCTGAAGACAGAGATAACCAATGCATACTGGAAATAAAGCGAGTGCACCTTAAAATAAGTATATTGATTAAAATCCTCACAGCCTCTTTAATTGCACCATCCAAAAGGCCTATAATATTAATATATTTTGAAAAGTATTTACCAGTATTGGGGTTTTTTATGACCTAGTTCACTTAAACATCTCACTCAGAAGTTACCAACTTAAGATCTTTAGACAAACTAAAATTCATTTTAACATCCTTATCTATCCAAGCAGCAACCCCCCAGGTTCCTCGTGCGGTGATTCCAGGGACCTGTACAAACCAATGACTATAAATAACTTACCTTTAAGAAACCCTTTTGTAAAAATAAGTCTATCCAGGAGATGTTTATAAAGCTGAATGGCTGAAACTCTGAATGACATTACTCCAAAATGAAAATGCCAAAAATAGAATAATCAATGAGATTGAGGAATAGTGGGGTCAGGTAATTTGCCCTTTCCCCACTTCAGTAAGAATTGGTGTATGTAATTATCAGGGTAATTCCCACCTGAGGAGTACAGAGGTATTGCTCCCCTGCATAGAGCTTGTCCCAAATTTTTCATCTTTTGGAGTTTCTGGTTTTTTTGTTCAGTGTAATACCATTTGGCATTTTTCACTGTCTGCATTTTTAAATGTATTCTGTCTAAACACAAGATCAGTCCATACTTTCTTTATATCCAAACATTAATCCCTTTGAGTCCAAGATAACCATGGACCTTACTAAAGGCACCCTAGTCATGGATGAAACCAGAGAATCTCTTGCTGTGAGGCGACAATGCTAACCACTGCACCACCGTGAAAAATATCATTTTTGATACTTCACATATCATATGCCATCAGAAACCTCCTACTTTGTCCTTCTCAAATCTCTTCTCCCTTTGTGGAGAAATATAACCTTAGGATCCAGTACAACATATTCTGCAAAATGTGCCCATTCCATCTTTAACGAGTCTGTGTCCAGCTTTTAATGCCAAAAATTCTTCTACTCTGAAGGTCTTGTAAAACCTTTGCCCTGTGATAGTATTCCTAAATTCAATGCGGTGCTGACTATGTCAACAATATGCTTATTTTTAAAAATAAGAAAGCAGAAGCCATTAAGTAATACTGGCAATTCTGGTTTTATGAGACTCCTTCACCCAGACCAATGCTCCATAATGTGTAGTAAGTAGAAAATAGGCGGGACTTCATTTTACAGTTGAGCAGTCACAATCCTAAGTTAAATTAACTTTTATTGCCATGAACTAGATCAGCAGCAAAAAGGGCAGACAGTTACAATTAACATATTCCTGATATTCTCAGAAAGTACATCTCCTGGATCATTCTGTTTTGCAGTGTTCCTTGCTCACACTGTTTTTGCAGTGTTCCTTACACTGTCCTTACTGTTTTTTGTGAGTGTTCTCACACTTTTTTTGCAGTGTTCCACACTGTTTTTGCTGGTGTTTTTTTCATACTGTTTTGCGGTGTTGCTTACTCCACTGTTTTGCAGTGTTCCTTACACTGTTTGTGCAGTGTTCCTTGCTCACACTGTTTTTGCAGTGTTCTATAAGACAAAGAAAAGTTACTTCAGCCTAGGGCTCCTACTATTGTTATCCCACTTATTTGCTTGCAGCAGTCTCAGTTACCTCCTCCTTCCTGATGATGCCAAATTTAGTGTTTATCTTCTGTGCTGTCATCCTCATCTTACCACACTGAGGCAGTCTTGGCCCAAATATTAATAGTATAACTTGGTGCCCATCTTCAGTCCAGAATCACACTGCCCCCAAAAAAGTGTGACCACCATATAAAAAATACTTTAAGGTAGGTAGGGTAGATTACCTTGTATTTATTTATTTATTTTGTCTTTTATAACTGCTCATCTGAAAACTGTTGCCCACTTTTTCTTTGATTTCCATAAAATAATGAATATATAAATGGCCTGTGTACCACCATATCTCTCTTACTTGGTTTACAGCAGGTGTTAAACCTTTTCTTGTTGTAAGATAAAAAATAACAAATGAACAATTTAACTCTGATAGGTTATTATAGAATTACCCCAGGGTTATTGGTATGGTCTGTTCTTTTTTCTGTTCTCTTACTAACTAGAGAAGATGGGGTCACAGAACTGAAATATAAAGAATAAAAAATAAATAAGTGGCACCTTAAAATAAGTATATTTGCTTGCAGCTGTCCCAGTTACCTCTTTCCCTCAGTGAATTAGCCACAGTGTTTCTCTTCCCTCCTGTGCATTCCTCATCTTACCACACTGGCAGTCTTGCACCAAATTTCCCAATAGTATAACTTGGTGCACTTACATCTTCAGTCTTGGTGCACCTCTTTTCAGAATCACACTGCCCCCCCCAAAAAAAGTGTGACCACCCATAGAAAAATACTTTAAGGTAAGTAGGGTAGATTACCTTGTATTTATTTATTTATTTTGTCTTTTATAACTGCTTCATCTGAAAAACTGTTGCCCACTTTTTCCTGATTTCCATACTAAATTCTAATGAATATAAATGGCCTGTACCACCATATCTTACTTGGTTTCTACAGCAGGTGTTAAACCTTTTCTTGTAAGATATAAGTGGCAAAATGAACAATTTAACTCTGATAGGTGCTTATAGAATCAGTTACCCCAGGGTTATTGGTATGACATGTTCTTTCTGTTCTTACTAACTAGAAACTGGGTCCTGAAGACAGAGATAACCAATGCATACTGGAAATAAAGCACAAACGTACAAACCATAAAATTCTAAGCAAATAAAGTAGAATTGTTTTAATGCTTTCATCCTTCCTTAGTCAAAATATCTACATAATTTGTATTGTATTTCCTGGCTTGTTGAGAGGTGTTTATACCTTATTAATACTAGTTGAGAGTCTAGCAGGCCAGTCCATTTAGCTAGTAATGATCTAAGAAAAAACAGAATCCGGCAATCATTTCCAACACAAGGGCTCCTAAATTCTAGGTTTATTTCAAAAACCATTGTAAAACTTATCAAAAAACAAACTATTCAACATAACACTGAATGGTTGAACGCTTTCGTCTTAATGTATTGACATCATCAGAACCTCATTAATTGGAAGCATAAAGTTGTAAAAAAGTGAGCTTAACAACTCATAAAGACACTTTACCCACCATTGGAGAATTGAACCCCAGTCTCCCATATGACAAGCAGGAATAATCACCACTGTACTAATTTTGAAACACACTACAAACACTAAGAATAGTGAAAGGATAAAATATACAGGAATAGCAAGTAATAAGTAGATTTACAACTTGCTTGCTTGCTTGTTTTTTAAGTTCACTATGTAATGAAACATTTTCCTTCAAGCCTGGTAGGTGTGCAGCATCCAGTTTAAGCTACCAGTGCAGTTCCCTGTTCATCAGTTTGTTACACCAATCACCCACATATGCTGAAGCATCCACCTGCTCGATAACTGAAAAGGCAAAACTAGTAAAATCAACACGTCCCAGAATGTTTGGCAAGAGCACTCTTACTATCAGCATGTTGATTACTATATACATGTTGATAAAGTCTTTTCCGTTTCAATGAAGGAGTATTTGTAGGTGTGTCTTCTTTATATATTGGCTGTTTTTAAAGGATGTGTAAATGAAACATTTTTTTATAGGTCTGCATGACATTAACTGACGGTTCTGACATTAAGATGAAAGCACTCAACTGTTCAGTGTTATGTTGAATGGTTCATTTGTTTTATTACAAGTTTTACAATGTTTTTTTAAATAAACTTGGAATTTAGGAGCCCTTGTGCTGGAACTGACTGCTGGATTCAGTTTTTTCTTGGATTTATTGTGTATACAGTGCTCTGGCTTTTTTTGGACTAGTAATGATCTAATAAATACTACTGTGTCACACTGCACTATCTTCTCAGAGACCCCAACAGCTTTTCCAAGTCTATTATTTCAAAATCCAGCAGTTGCATTCACACCTAGATGTCTGTTACGTGCATGTGAGATTCCTTGCTGTTTCTTGACTATGACACCAGTCTATGTCAACAATGATGTCTCCATATCCTTAATACTTTCCTCAGTCCTGCTGACATAGCCATGTAATTTTCTTTTAGTCTTGTAAAGTTTTGCAAGGACATGAAATAATTAGGTAGAGTAGGAACCCTGAAGACACAGGGACTTCGTGCCGGAAAGTGTAAAAGTTTAATTTAATCAACAGTTAAGCATTTTCGACTGGACACCTCAGTCTTCTTCAGAACAATTAAAACACACTCCTACACAAGTTTATATATAGTCACATAGTTACATCAATTAATGAAAAAACGCCAAAACATTAAAGGTGTACCTCTCTCAATTTCATAAAATAACCCATCCTCTCTACATGCACTTTAAAGCTCATGCCAATATGTGTGTAATATAAAGATATACATTAATAATACGGACACATAAATGGCAATAATACAATCTTCTGCTATAATAAAATGCAAGTTGCTAGCTTGTGCCAATGTGTTTGTTTGTTTGTTAAAAGTGATACATGCTTAATAATGCAAACACTGTATAAAGGAACCTGATGAGTATGAAAACAGGATTATGTAAAGAAATGATAATGAAGTAATTGTTTCACTAAAGTGATTGGTCAATTATATCAATGCAATTCTTGTGAAGCCATTATAGGTTGATGACATGTCTATTGGGCTGTTGCCGAAGGTTTGATATTAATAATCGTCGTTCAGAGCCTGAGCGATTGGGTAATGGCATCCCAAAACTATCTGCCATTTGCTCTCTAATGCAGCTAAAGTAGCATCTTCAGTTACCCCAAATACTGAACTCTTCGGTTGATTCTGAGTATAGTAAGATGGAATGTATTATACAGCTTTTTTTATAGTAGGCAGAACAAAACTTCATATACGCAAGGTAAACTGGCAGCTTGTATTACAATTACCAGTTCTATTTTTAATAAGTAGAATCTTGATGTCCTTAACTTAAAAGTCTTGTCTTTCATTTTAAATATGACATTGTACACATCTTCCACATTTTTTCCCTTAAACAACATCGATTTGTCTAAAGGTCTATCTATATTTTTTCTTCCAACAATCTTTTAAGATTTGTCCTCTTATATATAAATTTAGGTTCACTACCTACCATCTGATCCCAGTTTAGTAGCCAAACTAAATCCAATGATGGCATAAAATGTCCTGTATATAATGGTATGAGGTGTATATTAAAAAAAAATGCAGCTCTGAAAAAAAACTTTCTTTGTCAGTTTCTCCTTTTTGTCCATTCCCACATATTTATAAGATATTTATTCCCCATTCATACTCACATACTGGGTTGTATCTACTAACATCTGATGTGGATAACCTCGAATAAGGAATAAATTTTTAGCAGCCACATAACAGTGGCTGTTGAGGACATTCTGAGGACATTCTATACACATGCCTTTGATGATATTTTTTTTAAAACATACTCTGGATTTACTCTAAAGAATAAATAATCGCTTTGAAAAAATGGGTTTTGGATAAATCCCTGATGATAAAAATCATGATTTTCAAAATCTATCAATCAAAAAAAAAATGGAATGGTAGTTATACTTATACTATGTGTGAATTTTAGAAAGAGGAGTTGTTGATGATAAAATTCATATAATTTCCTGTAATTAATAATAACTTTTTTTGCCAGAGAACTTAATATATCAAATATAATATATAAAATAAAATATAATTATATGAGTATCTCCTTTTTTCTTTGAATGAACACCCCTTCCTATTAACATCACAAGGTTTGCAAAAATGGGGAGCACAAGAGGTGATTAGTTTAAAGTATTCATCTTGAAACAAATATAATTGTGTTTCCATCAATGTCCCATCATATCACATAAAAGGACACTCTATCCCAACTAAAGTTTCTTAAGCTTCTCAAGCTATTTGAAAAAAAATCTTCTAAAATTATCATCTTATACTTGAGAGAAAGGTCAACTACATCAATAGTAAGAGAGATAAGATCACTTTTCCATTTGTCATCCTAAAAATTCAAAAATTCAGAATCTTTAGTCATTAATGTGAATTGTTTGATAAAGTTGTTTATTTAGATTGATCTCTCCATTAAAGTTTTGAAGTTTTAGTTTTAGATTAAATAATAGTATAAATGGTTGTAAAGGGGATGGAAACATTTAATATGTATCTTAGGAATCATGATTTTTGGCCAAAATAGGATAGTCATTTCCAAGAACATATACGTTTCATTATCCTACTATCAATTAAATACTCTTCAATAATCAGATCAATATGTCCTATGTTAATCTGATTAATAGTAGTATCAGTTATTGATTTAATATATCAGATATGAAGAATTGTACAGATCTGTCTGAAAAAAAAATGAATCCCCACCTTTGTTCAGTTTCATGATATCGTCTCTCTTATATATCACTTTGTTTAAACATTCTCTCTCTGAAGATGTCAAATTAAATTGAGTAATATTATACAGTTCTTGCCTAGTCCTTATGTCCTCCCTGTACTTGTATATATCATATATCAACTAATTTGATTGTTCGCCAATATACAGGGATGGGATGAGGAATAAATGTTTTTTTCTTACAAAAGATGGATTATCTGATCTTGATTGCAATAGTATTGTGTCAAAAAAAATAAAAAGATTTGGTTTTTGGCAAAAGTTTCCAAGTTTTAATATGTTTATTTTACTATATGTGGGAATGAATTTCATTCTTTGCTCATAATTTCTCATAACTTGCTCTCAACATCCACGTCCCAGATTCAACCAATTAGCCAGTGAAAACCTCATTATGTAGTATTGTAAGTTGTATAATAGGTATAATAGCATACTCATATTTTTTGTGGTAACGTTTTCATTACGTTTACCAGAGATGTGCATTGGGGGTTCATTTGGGGTCCATGACTGATGTGTGATGGTTTTTTTAAAACATCACTTGTTATTTGGTGGGTCGTGGGGTGTTGGTTATTTACAATCATAGGTTTAAAACTTTCCAGACTTCCTGTGGTGGTTTTTGAAAATAATTTGATTCTTTTACTGACTTGCTAGTACCGGTAATGTTGATCTATGAGGTCAGAAAAAGATTCTTCCACTGTTCTTCCATCACTCTTCTATAAGCCCGGTTTAAGCTATATGATTCACAAATCTCTGCTCTCTAGCTAGCTTGTTACTTTTCCCTTATTTTGAATTTTTGCTTTATCTGCTAAATAAATTTGTTTTGAACTTCAACTTCCCCTCCATGCTCAAAATCATTATCACAGTAGTTAAATACATATTCTTTCGTTCATCTACCAATGAATACATTTCTCTTGTTGGAAATTTTGAAAGTTTTATTATATATGTTTAAATTAGTTGTCAAAATTTATTATAAACTCAAATTACAATTGATTTATATGTAATAATTCCCTAACGAGAAAAATCTTCTTTAAACCTTTGGAACTTTACTTTTATAATAAGCAATTGACTAATAACTTAATATCCATCTTACTTTTCTTATAGGCAATCTTTAAAATTCTTAATCGAAGCTAAGCTCTTTTAGAAATCTGAAACAAGCTCCTTAAATGCATGGTTAAATTGAGAGATCAGATTGGGAATTTAATTCACTTATTTTTATTGAACTTTTAACTTTTCCATCTTTTCTCTTTCATAGTAGATTTCTTTTTTCTTATAAAGATTAGATTTATTCTTGTCTCCACCATGTCTATCAAAAGTCATGAAATTAGGTTTAGGGCTAGAAACAACATGCTGAACACGTTCATTGATCTCAAAACATTCAGTTCACCCTGTTTACTCACTTGCTTTGCTTTGGCCTTGCTCCTACTTCTAGCCCTTACCACACTGAAATCAAGGTGAAATCCTGTGCAGGTGAAATTCCGAGCTGGTCAAGCGGGATACCAACATAATGGATAAACAGTCAGTGTCATTAAGTATGGTTGCAGAATAGGTCCCGTCATCCGTCTTCGTCGTTCTAAACACTTGAGGAATCCATGTTCAGGCACTTCCCTTCTCATGCGTGCGTTTTCAGTTCTGAACCTTCCGGTCATCAGCTACTGCTTCTCGCTCACACAAACGTATCAAACGATTTTATTAGTATCAAACCGTCAGTCAACTTATATGTGGTTTACAAGAATTGTATTGATATACTGACCACTTTAGTTGAATAATTACTATTATCATTTTTAATATAATCCTGTTTTTCTATACTATCAGGGTTCTTTATATAGTAAGTTTTAGTATTATTAAGTATAATACAAACTTTTAACAAACAACATATTATAAGCTTTAACTTTGTATTTTTTCCTTTATTATAGCAGATCAAATTATTACATTAGTATGTCTGTATATATTATTGTTTTATATTTACATGAGTTTTTAAGTGCATGTAGAGGATGGTTTATTTTTATTGAGGTATACACCTTTAATGTTTTGGTTTTCATTAATTGATGTAACTATGACTATATAACTTGTGTAGGAGTGTGTTTTAATTGTTCTGAAGAAGACTGGGCGGCTTAACTGTTGTGGATTAAACTGTCTTACAATCATGTTGGTGCAGGACATGAAATAAAGTTGAGCATTCATCTACCCCTCTTGATAAATGCTAGTTTGGGAAAAATCTTCATTCGTCATCTCATTGGAGAGGGTCTGTTAGAAGGTAGACATTTATGGTTTGTAAAGGAATCTTTTGCAAGTACCTTACACCTTTTCAAGCTCTTGTGTCCCACCATCCAGTCGTATCTCCAGCAATGTTTTTTCTTAGTAGTTCTTGATGTTATGGTCTGAGTGGGATATAAAAACAAAGTAAAATACTTTATCCATAAAAGGAGGAAAATACACCCTGCCCAGCTTACTAACTATTCACTGTTCACTATTACAGAAAATCTCAGACACCCTTGGATAGATTTAGAAATGTTGTTCCCATAGTATTATCAGAATTCAGAATGGTTTTGACAAAGTCATTGAAGGTTAGTAGTGCAGTTATTGTACCATGATTGAGGCAGAAAAATATCTGGATTATAGGTCAGGAGATTGTTTGATGCAATTGTTTGTAGACATATTTCTCTAGAACTTTTCCCAAAGGGAAGAAAACATTAACTGGATGAAGATTAGTAAGTTTGTTGAAACAGCACCCATTATTCATGGGAGCTGTCGCTGCTATTTTCCATACTGTGGAGACTATGAAAATATGAACAATGTTTCTTCAGATGATGCAGTTATAAAATACAATATAAATAAAATCAAGGTAATCTACCCTCCTTACCTTAAAGTATTTTATTTTCCCCTGTGGGTAGTCTCACTTTTTTTTTGGGGGGGGGAGCAGTGTGATCCTGGACTGAAGCTGTAACTACATCTGGCATAATATAAGGAATTTTGTGCAAGACCTCTAGGCTGTAGGTCATTGGTTTCTTCTCCTTTGCTCCTTCTGTTTTTATTTTTTTAAACAGGTCAAGGTACACTTTAAAGAAGATAAAGTGTAGGGTATATTTTTGAGAAAGAGCATTATTGTCACATTGCTGAATAGCACTAACCAAATCTTGCGCATCCCCAGCAAAGAAGTCCCTGAAAGTCTGGTAGAACTTCAGATGCATTCAGAGTAGATCTCATATTAGACATTTTTCTGAACTGAACAAAAGCTATGGCTATCCTTTGTGTAGTGCCTGTTCACTGGGAGAGAAGTCAGTTTTGATTTTAGTATTTTTAGATTAGACTATTTTTCAGAATTGTTAATACTTATTAATATAGAATGATCCTAAGAGTTCATGTTTGAGGTTTAAAAGCAAAATGTTATGAGGAGAGAATTTTTATTATTTTTTTTTACTTAAAGAGAGGAAGGGCGAGGGACAGGATATGGGTGTATAAATAAGTAAGAGCTGAAAGCCAGGGAATGCAACTGAGAAGGAATTATGAAAGAGAAGTAGAGAACAGCGATTTAAAAATGAGAGCACAACATTTAAATTAGACATGATGGAGTATTTCTCTGTAGAAATTGTGTTTGAAAAGGGAATAAGTATCCCGAGAGCCTGGATCAGTATAAAACCACCTAACCTTCTAAAGTTTGGTAGGATTAAGTCTAAAGCATGAGTTTGGCATGAGGATAGGATGGACAGGAGAGGTAGCCGCTGGGTGTTAGCTACATCGACAGTACACAATATATCAACACCATCTCCTTGACTAATAGCAGCTTATGTCTATGAATAGGTGTGTGTGTGTGTGTGTGTGTGTGTGTATATATATATATATATATATATATATATATATATATATATATATATATATATATATATATATATATATATATCCAAGCTAGACTCCATTCATACCCATTTAAAATAGCACATAGCCCCAGCAATCTAGCACTCATACCAGTTTCATTCAGGTAAAGCAGTGCTGTATGCTACTTTCAGAGCCAGAACATAATAGATAAGCTTCCCACCATATACAAGTCACCTTTCACCTGTAACCTTCTAACAATTTTATTTTATTTATTCAACATTTGTTTACCAGGAAAGTCTGACTTGGAATGAGTCAATTTTCAGTGGAGACCTGAGGAGAAATGCTCCAGACACATGTCTTTGTAATGAGGGAGGAAACCGGAGCTCCCCAAGAAAACACACACGAACACATGGAGGACATGTAGACTCTGCATAGAAGGCACCCCAGCCAAGAATTGAACCGGAGAACCTCTTGCTGTGAGGCGACAATGCAAACTGCTGTGCCACTGCACTGTCCAAACAAAAATCCTACCATCCTCCACACAGCCTAATAAAACAATTCTGGTCACCACGCTCTTCATTTCTGTGTTGCTGTTTATTAGTCTTACAGAAATGTTATTTCACTCTCTCCACATAGCCTTGCCAACCTAGTCATGCATATATAAAATAATTATTTTGCTTCACTTTCCCTCTAAAATTAATGTTGCATTCTCTCAGTACTGTCTTTCGGCTTTTCCTGGTTAGGGGTCGCCACAGTGGAACTCTGGTCTGCCAATGACTGGCAGTGGATTTTTATGGTGCCGAGTTGCCAGCCCGACGCCCAACCTTCAAAGAAGGCACAAGCATTCATGCACACACCTACCTGCATGTCTTTCAAATGTCACTCGACTGCAGGGAGGACATGCAGACTCCACACAGAAGGCGCTCCAGCTGAAAAGCAACAGGAGAACCTCTTGCTGTGAGGCAACAATGCTAACCTCTGCACCACCACAAATGTTGCATTCTCTCAGTGATAAATATAATTAATTTTCTCACTATGCAAACACAAACATACTTATCTAGAACAGTACTGTAAAACGTGTTACCCTTTCATACCTTCGGCATGACCTTGTGTTTCAACACTTACAAATCAGAATTATAATACAATTGATGTATCAGTGATATTCCGTATAGCTGAGGATTATCTCACTTTTATCTAGGAAATTCTGATCAGTCATCTGTGGTTGTTTAAGGGAGTGTGGCTCCTTTTTCTATATACATATTTCAGTAAAACTAACAAGCAGGAGTTGTTTTTAACTAGCAGATAAAACAACATCTCACCGATGACAGCAGGACATGTTAGCAAAAATAGTCTGTTTAACTATACCACAAAATGCACCACAAATATCAAGAGAAGAAGAAACATAATGGCACATGCTGGTAGAAGAAAGAAAACTTAACAGTAGCTTTTCTTTGTATACAGACAAGAATGTAATGTGAACCATTATTACATCTGGTGCTGCATCTTTGGGTAGTAAGACTGCTGGCGAAGCTTTGGGTACTATCTGATGTAATAGATGTACACAATGTTATTATATATGTTAATCAGTGGGGTACAGCAGCATGTGGGTGACACAGAATTTAGTGCATATCCAGGGGTATAGTGAGACATGCACCTCAAAGGGTGAGTGCCTTACCATACCTCTCAACCTCTTAGCGTAAGAAATCTGGACAAAGCCTGGCAAAGACCTAAAGATAGGGACAGATTTTAAATATTGCTCTTATAAACTTGGAAAGTTGCTAGAGTAACAGGGTTTGTGCTAACATCCACTTACTGAACGATTTGAAGTTTGAAACTCAAATGTATGTCATTGTTTAGTGACTTCAATCCTCAGATCAAACCAGTGATTTGTCAGAAAAAGCACAAATTTTATGAGCAATAGACCAAAAATATGAGGCAACAATCTGGACAGTTGAGAAGTATGCTTACAACCTCAAGAAATAATATATATCTGTAATAAATGACTCCATGTGCTTTACTGCACTTATAAAATTGATATATTTATTCTGTGTAGACTAAAGTTTTAACTTAGTAGTTCAACTAACTAGTTTGTCATTCTATTTTGACATAAAATAATTCCACCAGCAAAGCATGTACTTAGTTTTGAGATAAAAATAAATACGTTTCTGTTTGGAATTTACATCTGACTGCTGCTGCATTCGTAATGTTATCTGCAAAAATTGGCACTTTGTCAGTTTTTATTTTTGAGGTAACAAAAAATATATATATTTCTCCTGTATTTCAATTATGACTGTTTCTCTCATATACAGACACCACACATTATAATAATATCTGCCCACAATTATTCAAGAACTACATAACGGACCAATTCAAAACTAAACACATATGCTCTCATTCCTACTCCAAAAAAACACAATACTTTCTCACACTTCTCACCAAACTCCAACATCTGTATAACCATTTTAACTCCAGGCTCACCATAAGTGGAGATATCCACCCCAACCCAGGCCCAAATCCATCCTGTCTAACACAAACTGCTCCAACACAAATGTTAGAACATAACACCCCCACTTTCTTCATCCCTGGGCAAATCAACAACAGTGGCAAAACCAACCATCTTTTAATGCAAAATATTAATATTAGAAGTATCAAAAATAAAATACCTGAACTCCAGGCCACAATAGCACACTACTCCCCAGACACAGTTGCTTTAACAGAAACCTGGCTAAATAAAAACATAGCTAACTCAGAAGTTCTCCCTACAGGCTACAATATCATTAGACAAGACAGACCACTTCTTAAAGGGTGTGGAACTGCCTTACTGTACAAGTCCAACTGAACTGTCCGTCAATTACAAAACTCCTACCCCTCCCCCAATAATTGGGACATACTTATCTCACAACTTCAACTTCACCCTAAAAACGTCATCACCACAATTGTGATCTATATTCCACCTGGTAATACACCTGCTAACCTTGAAGACTTCTTATCCTGGTGTTCTTCCACATACTCACAAGAAACCCTTATTCTGGGGGACTTCAACCTAGATTGGTTCACCTGTATATCAGAACCACCAAGTAATCTAATAAATCTCCATGGCTACCAGCAGCTAGTCCAAATTCCAACTAGATGTGATAAAAAAATCTAAAAGGGAATCCATCCTTGACTGGTTCCTAACTAACAACCCCACATTGTACCTTACACAGGCAGTCTCCCAGACACCTTAAGTGACCACAACATAATATACTTTGTACGTAGTAGAACAAGCATATGCAAAACCACTAACTATATATCCACTAGAAACACAAAAATTTCTCTCCTGAGGTCCTCAACACTTTACTGTGTAACTGTGACTGGACCCCCCTAAAAACCCTCCCACTTGACCAGGCTGTAGCATATTTCAACAAAACATTTCTACAACACCTGGACACTGTTGCTCCATTCCACAAAATCAAGATTAGAACCTCTACAAACCCCTGGCTCAGTAAAGAAACCAAACAAATCCTCAAGTCCAGAGACACTGCCTGGCTTTACTATCAAAAAAACAAAAAAACACAAAGCCTATCTAAGTACCAAGAACTGCGGAACCGTGCAAAAAAATGCATTAGGCTGGACAAAAAAATCCTACTACACAACATTACAAAGTAAATACCAACACAACCCCCAAAAATTTTGGAAAAATGTAAACCAGCTACTAAAATCCACCCAAAAGGCTACCCCCAAACCAACCACCCCGACACTAAAGTTCCCATTGAAACACAATTCAGCTCCCACTTTGTGAACTCAATTCTATCCTTAGTGTCACAGGACAGTTCCTTCCTCACTATCCCCCCAACACAAATAACACTAATACAAGCTTTACCCTCAAAACAGTTTCCAACACTTCTATTTAAACACTTCTATTTAAAGCATGCTCTCCAAACTAAAAACCTCATCAACAGCAGCAACCTACTCCCCAGCTATTTCTTGAAACTCACAGCAGACACCCAAGCAACTGCCACCTCAAGACATAAGACATGCAACACATAGTTCTCAAAGTCAGTGTGCTAAACAGTCACAGCCCTTAAGGCCAAACACAATGCCAGACACACTTGTTATAGGTGACTCCATAGTCAGACACACTGATGTCCCACTCACCAGACTAAACAAGGAAAAGATCACAGTAAGCTGCCTGTCAGGCGCTAGAATCCGCCACATAACACAAGCACTCAGGTCACTCCACAGCAAGTACAAGTATGACTCAGTCATTGTCCATGCTGGTGTGAGCGACCTGAGACGTACCTCCTGGACTACATGAAAAGAGACATAGAGGAGCTCTCAGATTATGTAGCCCAGGCCGGTATGACCCTGACCCTGAGCAGTATCCTACCCTCACCAAGAATGATGCCACAATACAGAGACAAAATGATCAGCTTTAATAATTGGCTTAATTACTGGTGTCATTCTAAGGGGATCCAATGTCTCTCTGCCTGGGATGACATGCTTGACAAGCCACGCTGCTTCGCAAGGGACGGCTTGCACCTGTCACCCCTGGGCTTCCGGATATTGGCAAAGGCTCTTGCCACCCCCATAGTGCCTTTTTTAGGCAAGGCTCAAATGATAAACCTACCACCCTAGAAAACAAAAATGGAGTAAAACTAAGGGTAATACTGCTCAATGCCAGAAGTCTAAACCTCAAGATGCACACCCTCGAAGCCCTCCTCAGTATGGAGAACATCGATGTCTGTGCTGTGACTGAAACCTGGTTCAAGGCTCCTGAGAGCACCCCAGCACTATCAGGTTATACCTCATATCATGCGTTCTGGCCCCAAAATCCGGACCGAACCACAAAAGGAGGGGGAGTATCAATATTCATAAAGGATACCTACACCTCCAGGTTAGTGGCAATGCACAAAGCATCGGAGACCATCCAGGTGCAATTAACCATAGGTAAAACTGCCCTACAGTTTGTAGCATGCTACAGACCACCCTCTCAAACTCAGGAAACCCACACAGCCTTCCTGAAGACACTGGAGAGTATGAATGTCTCTCCAAACACCATCATATTGGGTGACTTCAACTACCCAAACATGGACTGGGAACATTACTCAAGCCCCAACACCCTAGCCCAAAGGTTCCTGGAGTTCATAAACTCAAATGCTATGGAACAACTAGTCACCATTCCCACAAGAGGAGAAAATATACTAGACCTGATCATCACAAACATGGGGACAAAATGCTCCACACCGAAGTATATCCCTCATTGGTGAGATCAGACCATAAATTAATCTCGCTGGAGATCCACATCCCGCCCCAACCCCAGCAAAAGACCACAGTGAAGAACTTCTCAAAAGCAAACTTCACACTTCTTAAGACTGGAGTGGTATCCTTCAAGGCCCTCGAGCCAGTGGAAACCACAACCCACGCTGCTGAAACCCTTACAAATGCCTTCTAGCACCTCCAGGAATGTATGGATCAAGCAATCCCTAATAAAATCAAGACCCTTTCCACCAAAGGCAGGTGCCCAGTCCGGTGGACCCCAGCCATAAACAAACTCTACAACAAGAGGAGAAAGCTACTACATGACAGAGCAAAATCCCTAAAAGGGAAGGCATCTCTGATCACTACTAGCAAAAAACTACGATCACTCATAAAATCATCCAAGGCCAACTTTGAGAGAAAAATCGCTAATGACACAAAAGACAATCATAAGGCCTTCTTTAGCTATGTTAGAAACCTGGGTGGAAACTCCCAGATATGCTCAGAATTAGTCCAAAATGATACAAAAATCACTGAACCCACAGACATTGCCAACATACTGGCAGACAGGTTCAGTGCAAATTTCTCTCCCTCCCCCAAAGGGAGAAATATCTGTCCCACCAGAGTCTAGCCTCCCAAACATCTCAGATGCCCAGGTGAGAGCTGCTCTCTCTAAAGCAAAAAACACAGCATCAATGGGACAGGACGGTGTCCCCGGCTGTGTGCTACACGAACTCAATGAGGAACTAAACCCACACATAAGGCTGCTGTTTAATCTTAGCCTTACTACAGGATACATACCCAAAGAATGGCGTACGGCAACTGTGGTCCTACTCCACAAAGGCGGTGCTTCTATGGACCCTGGAAATTACCACCCCATAAGCTTGATGAGCCTTGTCTGCAAAGCTATGGAGAGGATCATAATGGAACTCATAAATAAAGACATTGGGGACCTACAGACACTGGATCCTACCCAATTTGGCTTTGTCAAGGGCAAATCCTGCCTCTTGAACTTGGTCGACTTTTTTGAAACAGTCACTAAGGCCATTGATGAGGGTAAGGCAGTTCACACAGCCTACCTTGACCTAGCAAAAGCGTGACACAATACCCCACTCGGGCATCATAGAAAAGCTCACCAGCTTAGATGTAAACCCATATGTCACAAGATGGGTTGCAAACTGGCTCAAGGACAGAACCCACAGGGTTAGAGTTGCTGGTGCCATGTCAGACTCTAAGCCGGTCATGGCGGTGTCCCACAGGGCTCAGTCCTGGGCCCCTCTTGTTCGGCATTTATTTTTCTGAAGTGCAGGCAAACATAGGGGATTGTGGCTGACAGAATTTGCAGATGACTGCAAACTGGGCACCATAATTGACACTCCATCAGACACAGACATCCTCCAGAGAGGTCTCATAGAAATGGATAACTGGTGCCAGAGCCATGGCCTTAAGCTAAATGCCAAAAAATTTATAGTCATACCCTTTGGGAAAAACAAGGTAACCCCTAATTACCACATAGGTGGTAATCCATTAAACACAGAAGAAGTTATCAGGGACCTGGGGACCCAAGTTGACGGTAACCTCTCTTTTGACACTCACATTGCCAAAGTGGTTAGGAAGACCTTCTACATTTCCCACCTGATCATGAAGGGATTCACATCCAGATCAGGAGAGGTCATTGTACCCCTGTACTCTTCACTTATCAGACCAATGATTGAGTACAACGCCCCATTCAGAATGTACCTTACCCGACACCTGCAGCAGTTGAAAAGACCCCAAAAGTTCCTCACCAAAAGGATAAAGGGGCTCAAACATATGTCATACGCTGCCCGAGTGAACAAACTCCAGCTCTATTGAGTCGCATACCGTCTGCTCAGAGGTGATCTGTGCCTGACATACAAGGCCATGTCCAACCGAATTAATGGACATGCTCCACCTCAAAAAATCCAAATCCACCAGAGCCACGAGAGCAAGAGACTTAAACCTCAACACGGATATGAATAGGATGTGCTGGAGGGACAGATTCATCACCCAGAGACTCCCTACACTATGGAACAGAATCCCAGTCCATGTGAGGCAGAGCCCCTCACTGACTCTGTTCAAGAGAAATCTTAACGAGTGGATGGGAGATCGTAGGTTTACCCCGGGAATCATCTCTGTCTCTGTGTCACTGCTGGACAGAGGCACAGCAAACTAATGGGTATAGTATTCTCATCCTAAGGGGTGGTGAAAGCCACACACACTCTGGCTAGGCTTATAAATGCCCTAGGGCAGATAGCCTAGTATGAACCTATGAACCTATGAACCTATGAACAGCAGATGCCATTGCTATCCCAGTCTCCACTCTCATAAACAGATCAATTGTTGAAAACTATGTGCCCAAACTCTGGAAAACATCCTATATGTTACACCCATACATAAAGGCAGGACCTCCACTGAACTTAATAATACAGACCCATTGCTTTACTCTCCCCACTGGCCAAAATCCTAGAAAAATGCATCCATATCCAGATGCCAAACTATCTCCTAGACAGCAACATCCTGTCACCTACTCAGCATGGTTTCAGACCTGCCCATAGTACCACTACAGCCATCCTCTGCTTCACAGACACAGTAAACCATCTCAAAAATGAAGGCCTACAGGTATCAACTCTTTTTTGGATATGTCCAAAGCATGACACAGCCTCACACCAAATCCTGCTAAACAAACTAAACCAATATCACCTATCAAATTCCACTCTTACCTGGTTCCAAAGCTACTTAACTGACAGGTACCAAGCTGTGAAATGGGAAAATTATCTCTCTCCTCAGCTGCCCATAACTATAGGAGTCCCACAGGGTTCTATCTTAGGACCACTACTATTCACAGTCTTCAGAAATGACCTCCATACCTCCACACAGCATGCATCTATCATTCAGTATGCAGATGACACTACCTTAATCTGTGTTGCACAAAACATTCCCACCCTCCTGCAAACAACTCAACTAGCAGTTGCTGATGTTGAAAACTACCTTACCAAAGCCCAACTTATCCTCAATCCAAAGAAAACTCAGTTTATGATTATAACCAGTTCTAACAAAAACACTAACAGTCAATCCACTATCTACTCCACAAATGCTACTCCAATTGCTCCAGTGGCACAGGCTAAGCTACTGGGAATAACCATGGACTCCCACCTAACATTTGATAGTCATCTCAACTTAACTATTAAAAAAGTATATGCCAGACTGGGGTCACTCTACCGTATCAAACCATTTCTTACCAACAACACAAGATCAGCCATTGCTCACTCCCATCTTCAATTCACCCTACTCTATGCATCTCCCATTCTGACTAATCTCAACAAAACTGAACTAAGCAAAATGGAAGCCTGCTATAACAGAATTGCCTGCTTTGCTGCAAATTGCTCATATAGAACTCATCACTGTACTGCTTTGAGACAGCTCCCCTGGCTTGAACTGCCTAACCTACAATCAGCTCTGCCTCTTTCATTCTATCTGTTACCTCCCCAATAAGTGTCCTGCCCTCAAAAACCTAGAACAACATCACTCAGCCAAAAGGCCTCTTAGATCATCAAGCAAACTACTACTAGAAGTCACCAACAGCTACAGTAGCTTTGGAGATGTGCTATATAGTAGTTCAGTGGCTAAAAAATGGAACTCTGTCCCTACTAGCATTCAAAACACATCATCCAAAGCCTCCTTTAAAGACCTCATCAGGCAACATCTCAAGCAAGGTTAGCAGTGCCATGATTGCTCCCCAGGCTAGTAAAAGCGGATAACATATACATACTAAATCTAGAGTACTTGATAATAGTTTTCAATCTTACTCACAAACACTGGCTAATCTACAATGTATGTACTGTAACTGTGTACTATGTATGTAGTCTACCTATGTTCCAAATTTCAGCTATACACCACAAATCTATTAATTACCTTTATTTTTAAAATTAATATTTTTTTGTTTGTTCTCTCCACTGTAACTGTTGATGTGCTGCATACCACTGTAAAAATATGTCTCTTGTAATTCGTGTGTATACTGATCATGCCTAAATAACTAAATGTGTCTGTAATTTTTCTTTGTGGAGCTTTTATCCCAGGGCCTCTGCTGAAAAGGGCCTTTTCGGCTCAGTCAGACACCCCCGGTTAACAAATGTAAAATAAAAATAAAATAAATTCTGCATTCATAATATTGTGTACAGAAATTGACACTTTAGAAGTCTCAAGCATTTTGATATAAAACTGACAAAGTTATGTGCCATAGGGAAGTATACCATTCAACGAATGAAAACTGGACACTATCTCCCCAGTCCTAACTTCTTCATTCTATAAGTCTGAGAACCATATTTGCTTTCATATCCTCACAGCTGTGTGCAGACGATTATTTTGTCCCTGTAGCTATGCAACCAAGACTGGATTAAAGTGGAATGGAGTCCTAAACAAAGGGATCCATGGCATGTCCCACCACACTGTCCACAGTTCTTTCTATGCACATCCCACAGTAGTCCTCCAGTTTCCCCTCATTTAGGACTCTTCGGAGCATCCAGATGTCTTTTTGTTTGCTTTTCCTCACATTTTGGCTAACTCACCAGCTTTCTCCTGCATCCTTTCAACACAGCCTAATTAGCCAAGACTAAACTGTAATAAAGGTGGAGAAAAAGAAGGAGTGAAGCTGTGGATCTGTGCACCACTAGACCCCAAGATGCCATGTGATTCTACATGCTCTGTGATGACATTTGGAGCATTTTGATTGGGTGATGGCCTGAATAAATATCATCATGACTAAAACAAGAAAGCAAATTGTGTTCTTCAGTTTTGCTTTTTCTTGCATCCTTTCAAACACATGTTAAGTAGTAGACAACACTACACTATAATACCCATGGAATTAATGAAATTAAGTGGGGGAGGGGGCTGGGAATCACTAAACCACCAAAAGCTACTAGATCACAGATGTTCTTAGGTGAATTGTAGAGCTTTTTTTCCAATCTTTTGACCCAATAATGTCCTGAACAAAAATTATGGGTAAGAGTAGACATGTTTTATTTCAAAAATAATTCAGTTCTTTTCAAGGCTTAAAGCTCAAAGCTGACAAAACAGAATTTGCAATAAATTGAAAAGGCAAATGATTGCAAAGATATCTGGGAACAGTGCTTGCCACCATAAAAATGATAGCTACCTTCTGTGTAGCTGTGTGGTGTTAGACCGGGATGAAACTGAAGGCACAAATGGTAACAGTCATATGTTTCAAGTGCCTGTAGTCATGCATGTATACATAATGCCTCTTATCCCCAAAAGTCTACCATCTTCTGTGTACCACTCTGATGTCAGACATAAATGAAAGTAAAAGAACAAATAGAACTCAGTAACATATTTCAACCTGTTGTTTATAGACGTATATAAATATAAACAGTATATCTTCTTACCTACCTCAGAAGGATAGTAAGCTGCATGCACATTTGATGTTTTATTGTGAGGAAGGTGAAGAAAATAATCACAGTAATGCATTCCAGCTTGTTTCTCGTAGACAGTACACTTCCCCTAGTCAAGCTATCACAGTAATGCATTCCAGCTTGTTTCTCCTAGACAGTACACTTCCCCTGGTCAAGCTATAGTGACAGTTTCTGCACACCTTTGAGGTTTCATTGTGAGGAAAATTACAGAAATTATGTCCAAAGCCATAAGATATGTGCTGCAAAGAGATTCCATGCCCACCATTGAGTTTTGTACAGAAAGTTAAAGAAATGATGACAACTTTTCCCCCAAAAACTACATAAACTTTCTGCATACAATTAAGAGGTCTAATTGGAGAGCATAGTAATTAAATACTAACAACACTCAACTCAGTACCACCACACACACACACACACACACACACACACACACACACACACACACACACAAGCTACAGGAGTCTTCTGAAAACAGCCATGAGTGGGGCCAGTTTAGATAGAAACCACTTTAAAGTCTGTGTCACTATCTATGTTTACAACCTGAGGTGTGAGGGTCTCTGAGAGTGTAGATGTTCTTTTTATGCCTTAATTTTGAAACATAATGACTAAACTAGCTGCTGTTTTCTTTACCACTATCCAGAAAGATTATAAGTGCTCATCAATATTGTATGTGTTCACTGGTAAAAATGGTGATATTATTTTGATACACGTGCATGCATGGTTTCGCACACACACACACACACACACACACACACACACACACACACACACACACACACACACACACACACTTATCTACAGGCTAATTGAAAGAACATCACTTCACCTATAGCATGTCTTCAGGGTGTTGGATGAAACCAGAACACATGGATAAACAGTGAACAGAGACAGGGAGTGCACATTATCTCCACATAGTGTCACAGCCAAAACCACAACCAGAGTGGAGCATTGTGAGATGTAAAAGCTACTCAAGGTGTCACTGTGCCTATGATCTGCTGCTTTCACACACATCACTCAGATATTATTGATGTTCAGCTGTGAACGAAAGTGAAAGAAATTATGGCCAACATGTTATTTTTAAATATACTTCACCACCTACTTCACCTCTCACCACACACACACACACACACACACACACACACACACACACACACACACACACACACACACGCACACATATTTACTTATTCAAGAATATGCTGCATTTAGTTCAAGAAACAGTTAACAGTGTCAAAACAAGGATAGAAAAATGAAATTATGCTTAACAGAGCTTTGAGGAAAAGATGTAGCCATAATGACTGAGATGGCTTACGCTAGAGGGATAGCAGTATATCATTATGTAGAGAGGTGTGAAGACATTAGAAGAGGCAGATAATAACAGTTATAAGAGGTATGTGTTTATGTCACACAAATGCATTCTCACTCTACAATGCTAGATTAATGACTGTTTAAAGTGAGCAAATGATCCAAAGACAACACCTACCTCCACCCAGCAGGTATAACCACTTTTTTGACTGTGTACACTTCAGATGTATGATTGTGAAAAGAGATATTTACAGTGTGATACATTCCAACAGTGTTACATGCAAAGAGTAGCCATACAGTAAAATATTCCAAGTTGCTTTACATAAATCACATCAGTCTTACCAAGCCAGAATAATGAGAAGCCAAGAGCATCAATCAGTAATTTTCCTCTACACGTAGCCCTAACAGTTAGAGCTATTTTATTGTTTATGCATGTCTGAGATGTCCGAGTCTTACAAAAATAAATAACTAAAAATAAGGGTTACAAAGGTTCCTTGCAAAACTATCCACTGCCCATATATGGTTGCCTGCCACAATTAAAAAAACTTACCTAAAACTTTTGTCATCTGATCTTTTCCATAATGGATCATAGGATTATAGGAAATTACTAAGCTATTGGCCTTGAGACCCTTATAAGCCTAGCCAAGAGGTCAGCCCATGTTTAGACAAGTCAGCACTTCATGCCCCTGTCCAGTAAGGACACAGGTGGAATCCCAGGGGTGTATTTTCTTTTTCCCATCCAGTTATCCAGGTTACACTTAAAAAGGGATAATGAGGTATTCTGCTTGATGTGGGCAGGGAGACTATTCCACAGATGGGGGAGTCTCTGGGACACAAATATGTCTCACCAACAAGTCATATTGATGTTACAGACCAGGCTGAGGTCATGTGTACAGGTTACTTGAGAGGAGCTTCACTTACGGGTATGTAGCAGTCCCATCAGATTGCTTTGTATGACAGACAGAGGTCACCTCTGAGGAGTCTGTATGAAAGTGAGTAGAGGAACAGGGCTTTTAGCCTATCTGGGTTTGATAGATGTTTGAGGCCCTGGATCCTCCTAGTGAGGAACCTCTGTGGTCTCCAACTGCTGCATGTGCTATGTGAGGTACATGCAGAAAGGGGCATTGTACTCAGTAATGTGCCTTATAATTGAAAAATACCGGGATGTTTTGACCTCCTTGTCCCTGGATGAGATACCCTTACTTATCAGGTGGGCCATGTAGAAAGCTTTCCGTACAACAGTCAAAAGTCAGGTTGCTATCATCCTGGGTGCCCCAAATCCCTCACAATTGATTGCGTGCTTAGGATGTTGTTATTAATGTGATAATTTGTGTGGATGTCACTCTCTCCAAAGAGGATGATACTGCATTTTTTTGGTATTCAGCTTGAGGCCATGCTTCTGGCACCAGTCATTTACTTGGTTGAGACCCTCTTGGAAGATGTCCACATCACTAGGGTAATTGATGACAGTGCCCAACTTGCAGTCATCTGCAAACTTGGTCAGCCATAGCCCACTGGTTTTGGCCTGCACCTCAGAAAAGTATATCCTAAATAACAGAGGCCCCGAGACCAATCGCTGGGGTACACCGCTCATTATGAGTGTACTGCTTGAGGTGGCTTCCCCTATTTTGACTAGGTGGGTTCTAATCAGTAAGCCAGTTTGCTGCCCATCTGGTAACTTACGGATTGATGTCTAGTTGAGAGAGTTTATCTATTATGCCTGAGTGGGGAATAGTCTTTGATAACAGTTTATCATTGAAATGTATGCTCTGGGTTAGCAAGGAGCTGAGTGATCCACAAACAGATGGAGAAGGTGGACAGCATCTCCCCATAGTGTTCAGCAGCTTTGAACATGTGTCACATGGGCTACTTTTTTATTTCACATTTATGTACATGAATAAACAATACTGCTCCCATGTTTCTCTACTTAGAAAATAAATAAGTAAATGGCAGTAGAGCACCCCTAGCCATAAAGTTCCTCTGCAAGGCTGGCTATTGAGTATAACTATAATAATGGTATAGATAAGTAAGAGGGTGCAGGGATGTGAGCTTAATTCATCCCATTTGTGATAAAGGAATTTTGCTTTAGGTACTCATAGTAGAACACTAAACCATGTATTCATGAAATTAGCTGTTATGTAAGATTGGTAGCTATAAATATCAGTTTCCAGATATGCTCAACATACACGTCTTATGGTACCACCTGATAACCTATGACACTGGTATTACATCATTCCATCAATGTCATTGCACTATTCCATCAAAAGAGTTATTTTGCAGTTGAAGCATGAATTAATTGTATTATGGTATAGCACAATTTAAGAACAAGTTTGTTAGATGAGGTGTCTTAAATAGCATGCAAAAATTAACTCCCTAAACATTAAAATGAGAAAGGTTACAAAGAAATGTTTTCAAGCCTGGAAATATATTATAGAAAGTTATAAGTATGAGCTGCTAACAACCTTTAAATTATAGTCGTGGGTTTGATTCCCTCAGGCTCCACATGCATGTATGTCTCTTTAGAAGTCATTTAATGAGACAGAGCTCCCAATTTGCCCCATCAAAAGAGGCACTTGTCCCCTTTATCTCTTATTTGAATAAAAATAAATAAAACAAAATTATTGCTGATTCATAGCTTTGACAGTTAGCAAAAATACTACACTAATTAAAAAAAAACTCAGCTCATAGTATAAAGACAAATTATTTTCGAAGATGAGAAATGCTTTTAAAGAAGTAGAACACAATGAATGCTGCAGTATCATCATTAAGGTTACTTTACATTACAGCTTACTATGAGAACTACTCACAAATGGAGGAAGTATCTTTAAAACTTTAATTACCAAGTTGCCTTTTTAGTGTTAAACTTTAGCTGAACCCTCATATGCCTTGGATGGTGCAGTGGTCCAGCAGTAGCATTGTTGCCTCACAGCAAGAGGTTCTCCAGTTCGATTCTTCTGTGTGGAGTCTGTATGTCCTCCCTGCATTTATGTGCGTTTCCTCCAGTGCTCTGTTTCCTCCCATGTTGTAAATACATGCGCCTGGACCATTTCTTCCTGGGCCTTTGCTGAAAATTGGCGTTGTTCCAAGTCGGACTTTCCTGGTAAAGAAATGTTAAATAAATAAAAAATTAAATGTCTGAAATATACCTAATGAGTTTTTTAAATTCTCCTCCTAAGTAATTGTATTTTCTCATCTTTTATCTAAGCTTATTTTAAGGGATGATTGCACTTTCAATGTTCACGTTCCAGATTTTCCCCTAACATTGAAATCATTATATGCTGATCATGGAAAGCATACCACAGAAAGTACAGTTTTGTAAGTTGGGATTACCAATAACAATATATGCTCAAATTCTTCATGGTTTCAATAACCTTTAGGCTATATGGGTTGTTTCCTGCCTACAAAACAACTGGCTAGCTTCAAAAAGTTCTCTGGCTTCCACCCACACCTTCACTCTGAATGCTGATTGGCTAATACCAAGGAGGGAAATCAGTTGTCAGAGTGAAAATTTCTTCAGGCCTTTCTTGCCCATACAAGGAGAGAAGAGCCTAACAATCCTGAATAAAGCAACCAATAAAAATAAAACATATAAGGTATAAACAAACACAACCCTACCTTATATCACAACTACAAGTATATACAAGAGAAGCGGGGTGGAGTGTGGGTGAGGCTACTGCAGCAGTGATGAGGCTGAACAAACTTTGTATGTGTAAGCGCAACTTATATAACTGTACTGTGTTCATCATTCCCACTGCTGCAGTAGCCTTTAGGCTATATGTGTTGATTACCAAATCTTAACTAACCTGGGAGTAGGAAGGATATGGATCCATTTGCCTCTGGAGAATGGTCCTAGCAAAGCTAGACCTGGACATCAAAAAGGAGTCCAGTTTATAATCCTTTCATTATAATGCTTTAAAAACTGTGTACATAGGACCAAGTAACTGCCTTTGGAAGGCTTCTAGAGTCCACCTCTTTCCAGTATGTCATCGAAGAAGACAATGTTTTAGTGGGATTTGCCTTAAAACTGCCTGGAATGGATTTGCCATGGTGGGAATAACAAAAATCAATGGCTATGGACAACCAACTGAAAACTGTCTATTCATACACAGGGTATCTCTTTTTAGCCCCTTCTTAAGAAATACATAGCTGATCAGCTTTTCCAAAGGTCTTAATTCTGTCAAGACAGAACCTGAGCTGCCTATGTATATCCAGAGTATGCAGAATCATTTTCTTGTTTTTCATGTTCTGGGTAAAAAAAAAAAAAAACTGGGAGAATGATGGCTTGATTCAAAGTAAATGCTGAAACCACTTTAGTCATGAATGAGGAGTATAGTCTTAAAGACACCATAGCCATATGAAAAATCAGATAGGGCTCTCCCAACATGAGAGTTTCCAACTCTGATATTCTTCACACAGATGTCAGAGCAATTATGTGTGCAGTTTTCCAAGTCAAGAGCCTTAAATCATTTTGATGGGCAGGTTCAAAAGGAGACATAGTCGATTTTTCCATCACAAAAGTGAGATCCCAAGGAGGAGGCCTCGTGAAAAACTCCTTTCATAAACTGTTTCACAACAAACAGAAGAAAGTGGAAGATCCATGCGCAGACATGCTGAAATAGCTGCAAAATGAACCTTTATAGAGGAATAAAAGAGGCCTGAGGAAAGTAACTCACACAAATATTTCAGCACCAGTGATATAAAACCTCTGATGCCTCTGGTTATTGGTTGAGCATCAACGAGAAAATCATATCTACTTACCAGTAAAGTATTTCTGTAGCAGGCTTTCTTGTCTGCTTTAATACCTGCTGCACGTCTTCATGAAATGAATACCTAAAAGGTATTACAATTGAATTATCCAGGCATTCAAAGTGGATTGATATTGGGATGTAACAAACTCCTGTCTTGTGTGAGTAGATCCAGTCTGTAAGGAAGCTTGTGACAGCTGCCTTTAGCTAATTCCATAAGAAGGGAGAACCAATGTTGCGTGAGCCAAAAGGGGTCACCACAATGATTTTTGGAATATCCTTTTGAATCTTCATAATTACCCTGGAATTCAGTGGAAACAGTGGATGCACAAAGGAACATTTCCCTTCCAAGAAAATAAAAATGCATAGTTTTTCCTGGCTTGCAAGGACCCCTGGGACAAAATCTGTTTAGGTGTCTGTTTTGAAAGGAGGTGAAAAAACTTATTTGAAGAATTCCCCACAAGTGGATCTGTTCCTGGAAGACCTTCTCATTTAATTTCCATTTCTGAGGGTCTATCTTGTTCCTGCTCACTTGCCTGCCCCTATGTTTTGCACTGACAGAATGAAAGATGCTTGGAGAATTAAGGAGCTAACTCCCAAACCATCATAACCAGCCTGTATAGGGAGTGCAACTGTGTACTTACTATTGTATTGTCTGTAACCACTTGAAGAGGTCCTTGAGCCAATAGGTGATGGAGATGCTTCAAAGGGTTGATCATCACCAACATCACCTTTATGTCAGTGTGCTTTGGTTTGTCTGAAAGACTCTACACATCTTGCACTCTTTCCCACATTTAAACTGCTCCCCAACCAAAATCTGATGCGTCTGTGGTGCGAGATTGGTTTGGAGTCTGAGGAGGGAAGAGGACACCTGAGTTCAATGGAGTCTCTACCAATGCAGTTCCCTTTTTATAAAGCCCAAAACTCAAATTTGTTACTCCAGAGAAAGCAAATGTTGGATCCATGTATATTTTTGAAGCCATTGTATTTTTCTCACGTGCATTCTGGGAAGAAGAATCATGAGAATCATAAAAGCCATGGACCCAAGGTTCTGAGAAATTGTCTTGCAAAAGTCTGAGACTAATTGGAGAAGTTCAGGAAAGAATCCAAATAAAAATCCACCTTCTCTTTAGTCAAAAATGCCTTTTGAAGAGAAGTATCTGGAAGGCATCCGAAAACCACAGTCCAGTGAGATGGTGTCAGTAGGATTTTGAAATGCTTATCTGGAAACCCAGATTACTCAAAAGAGACATAACCCAAGTCAATGACTCCTGAATGAAGACTCTGCAAAGGGAAGCAAGTTGACTAAATCTGGAAATATGTGACGGCCACTTAGTCTCCAATAAGCTATGACAGGAGCTAGGCATTTAGGATCACCCCCTGGAGCTGTAGGTAAACCAAAGCATAATGCAGAGAATTGATAATGTGACAGAGAAACAGAACCTTAGGAAATTTCTGAAGTCTGAGACTATGGTAATGTGGTAATAAGCAACTTACAAGTCTAGTGTTAACAAGTAACTCATGGGAGGATTGAGGGGTAACCTGTTCTCTAAGGTAAAAAATTTGAATTTTCATACTTTGACATACAGATTTCGAAATGAAAGCTTTAACACTAGCTTCCAATAGGTCTCTTTGGTACCAGAAACATTTTGGATTAGAAGCTTTTGCCCCTTTAACTTGCAGGGAGAGGTTTTATGATTCCATGGGTGTGCAAAGACTGAAGAACCTCAGGAAAAAATTCTGTTTGGTTCAGAGGGTTGGTAGGAATTCCTCTGAAAGGCGATTTTGGTATGCAGTGCCATCTGTATCTCTCCTGTACCACTTTTAGCAGGAATCTAAAACAATCTTGTACCTATAGGAAGTGTTGAGGGCCAGCTTGTTGGAGAGATTTGTAGACTAGATGAGAGAGAAGGGAGGATAAGAATGCTGGCAAAGTTATTCTGTACTATTGGTCTATCCCTTTTTCTGAAATTACTGCCTTTTCTTGTTGTTGCTTCCTTCTAGCCATCTCTTTTTAGCATATTGTTCACCAGAAATATTCTGATTTTGTTTATTTGGCTTTTTTTGGGAAAGAGGGAGGCCATAAGATTTGTTTTGAGGACGACGAAAAATCCTAGAAACTCCATGAATCATCTTCCCCCTTTCATCATATTGTTTGAAAACCTGTGTAGCAGAAGAACCAAACAATGCCTTCTTATCTAAAGGGGAATCCAATATTTCAAACTTTACCTCATCAGCAAATTTTTTGTTATGCACCAAATCATACCTTCTCAACACCATCACAGTAGCAGCAGCCATAAACACAGTATCTGCACAATCATTCACACTCTTCAAAGCATGTTTAGATACCTGGAATAAGGTTTGGTTCAAATAAGAGTTTTCTTCTATAGGAAGAGGGTAGCCACTTTCCTCCAACTGATCTTATGACAAAGCATAAATTTCTACATATCATCATCTTCTTTTGGCTGTTCCCGTTAGGGGTCGCCACAGCAGATCACCTGTTTCCATTTCTTCCTGTCCTCTGCATCTTGCTATGTCACACCAACCACCTGCATGTCCTCTCTCACCACATCCATAAACCTTATCTTAGGCCTTCCTCTTTTCCTGTTACCTGGTAGCTTCATCCTTAGCATCTTTTTCCCAATATACTCAGCATCCCTCCTCAGCACATGTCCAAATCAATGTAATCATGCCTCTATGGCTTTGTCTCCAAACCTTCAAACTTGGGCTGACCCTCTAATATACTTATTCCTAATCCTGTCTACCCTCATCACACCCAGTGCAATACTTAACATCTTTAATTCTGCCACATCCAGCTCAAACTCCTGCCTTTTTTGTCAATGCCACTGTCTCCAAACCATATAACATAGCTGGTCTCACTACCCTCTTGTAGACCTTCCCTTTCACTCTTACAGGTACTCATCTGTCACAAATCACTCCTGACACTCTTCTCCACCCACTCCATCCTGCCTGTACTCTCTTCTTCACCTCTCTTCCACACTCACCGTTACTCTGAACTATTGACCCCAAGTATTTAAACTCATCCATCTTCGCCACCTCTACTCCTTGCATCCTCACCATTCCTCTATCCTCCCTCTCATTCAAACACATATATTCTGTCTTAGTCCTGCTGACCATCATTCATCTTCTCTCTAGAGCATATATCCATCTCTCCAGGGTCTCCTCCACCTGTTCCCTACTCTCACTACAGATCATAATGTCATCTGCAAACATCATAGTCCACGGGGACTCCTGTCTGATCTCATCTGTCAACCTGTCCATCACCATTGCAAATAAGAAAGGGCTCAGAGCTGATCCTTGATGTAACCTCACCTCCACCTTAAATGCATCCGTCACTCCCACCGCAGACCTCACCACTGTCACACTACCCTCGTACATATCCTGTACCATTCTTACATACTTTTCTGACACTCCTGACTTCCTAATACAATATCACAACTCCTCTCTAGGCACCCTGTCATATGCTTTCTCTAAGTCTACAAAAACACAATGCAACTCCTTCCGACATTCTCTGTACTTCTCCATCAACACACTCAGAGCAAAGATCGCATCTGTAGTGCTCTTTTCTGGCATGAAACCATCCTGCTGATCACTAATCATCACATCCCTTCTTAACCTTGCTTCCACTACTCTTTCCCATGACTTCATGCTGTGACTGATCAATTTAATCCCTCTGTAGTTACTACAGCTCTGCACATCACCCTTATTCTTAAAAATCGGTACCAAAACACTTTTTATCCATTCCTCAGGCATCCTCTCACTTTCCAAGATTTTATTAAACAATCTGGTTAAAAACACCACTGCCATTTCACCTAAACACCTCCATGCCTCCACAGGTATATCATCTGGGCCAACAGCCTTTCCATTCTTCATTCTCTTCATAGCTATCCTTACTTCCTCCTTGCTAATCCTTTGTACTTCATGATTCACTATCCCTACATCATCCAACCTTCTCTCCCTCTCATTCTCTTCATTCATCAACCCCTCAAAGTACTCTTTCCATCTCCTCAACACACTCTCCTCACTTGTGAGTATGTTTCCCTCATTATCCTTTATCACCTTTACCTGCTGCACATCTTTCCTAGCTCGGTTCCTCTGTCTAGCCAATCGGTACAGGTCCTTTTCTCCCTCCTTAGTGTCCAACCTTTCATACAACTCTTCATATAACTTATCCTTAGCCTTTGCCACCTCTCTCTTTGCCATGCACCTCATCTCCTTATACTCCTGTCTACTTTCTTCATCTCTCTGACAATCCCACTTCGTCTTTGCCATTCTCTTTATCTGTATTCTCTCCTGTACTTCCTCATTCCACCACCATGTCTCCTTGTCGTCCTTCCTCTGTCCAGATGTGATACCAAGCACCTTTCTAGGTGTCTCCCTTACTAGCTCTGCTGCAGTTACCCAGCTATTTGGTAACTCTTCACTGCCACCCAGTGCCCGCCTTAACTCATCCGTGAACGCCACCTCACAATTGCCCTTTTTCAATTTCCACCACTTGATCCTTGGTGCTGCCCTCACACTCCTCCTCCTCTTCTTGATAGCCAACGTCATCCTACAAACCACTATCCTATGCTGCCTAACTACACTTTCTCCAGTCACCACTTTACAGTCTCCAATCTCCTTCAAACTGGCCCTCCTACATAAGATATAATCCACCTGTGTGCATCTTCATCCACTCTTGTATGTCACCCTATGCTCCTCCCTCTTGTTAAAATACGTATTCACCACAGCCATGTCCATCCTTTTTACAAAGTCCACTCCCATCTGACCTTCTGAATTGCTTTGTTTAACACCATACCTACCCATCACTTACTCATCCCTTCTGTTCCCTTCACCAACATGCCCATTGAAATCTGCTCCAATCACCACTCTCTCACCCTTGGGTACAGTCATCAACACTTCATCCAATTCACTCCAAAATTTTTCTTTCTCATCCATTGCACACCCAACTTGTGGAGCATATGCACTAACAACATTCATCATTACACCATCAATTTCCAGCTTCATAAACATCATTCTATCCGACACTCTTTTCACCTCCAAAACACTCTCAGCATACTGTTCCTTCAGAATAACTCCTATGCCATTTCTCCTCCCATCCACACCATGATAAAACAATTTGAACCCACCTCCGATACACCTAGCCTTACTCCCCTTCCATCTGTTCTCTTGCACACACAATATACCAACCTTCCTTCTGTCCATCATATCAGCTAGCTCTCTCCCTATACCAGTCATACTGCCAACATTCAAAGTTCCGACCCTCACTACCACAGTCCTAGCCTTTCTCCTCTCTTTCTGCCTTCGGCCATATCTTCCACCTCTTCTCCTCCTTCGGCCAACAGTAGCCCAATATCCGCCAGCACCCTGTAGGCTAACAGTACTGGTGGCGGTCGTTGTTAACCCAGGCCTCGACCAATCCGGTATAAAAATTTTTCTTGGTGTCTGCATGAAATGTTTTGGTGAAGTTTTACGCCGGATGCCCTTCCTGACACAACCCTCCCCATTTATCCGGGCTTGGGACTGGCACAAAGAAATGCACTGGCTTGTGCATCCCCAGTGGCTGAGTTCATAAATTTCTACATAAATTTCTACATATATGTTTCATAATTTAGAATGCTAAAAAAGAAGAAAACATTTTCTTACATATACAGTCCCAACATTTTCCTTCCTTGCTACTAAGTGACAGTTAGTATTAAGGGCCAACATGTCACCAGCATGAGTTGTTGTTGTTGTGTCTTTCAGCTTTTCCCAGTTAGGGGTCGCCACAGCGGAACTCTGGTCCGCTAATGATTGGCAGTAGATTTTTACGTGCCGAGTTGCCAGCCCTGACGCACAACCTTCAACGAAGGTACATCCATTCATGCATGTCTCCACACAGAAGATGCTCTAGCTGAGAATCGAACAGGACAATGTCTTACTGTCAGGCGACAAAGCTAACGCAGCATCACCACCGAGACACATTAGAAATCACTGCTGGATCAGATCTAAGGTAAGAGAAAAGAACTTTATTAGAACAAGTTACCTTGCACAGTTTATCTGCTTTTTAGGGACTGATGTCTTGGTATTGGGGTGATTACAGGCAGCATTCAACACATCCTCCAAGGATAAAGTAAACCCCAAATACAGTAATGGATACCTCTAAATAAAAATAATGGTCCCTGACAGGAAACTTCCAATATTGTGAAAAAGTCTGGGTTTTCTAAAAGGGAAATAAGTATTTTAGTCAAAAAAAATAATACATTCTTTTCTTAAAATGTGTGGAGGGTTAACTGCAGGAAATGAAGCTGTTGGCCGATTGCTGCTCCTGTGAAGCCCGAGATGATCTTCTTCTTGAGACTGTAAGAAAATGCTGAAAAAGCTTTCACTTTGACTGCTGATTTCCTTTTTCAAAATTAGCTAATCAGTAGTCAGAGTAAAGGAGATGGGGAGAACCAGAACTTTTTGAAGGTGGCCGTTTGTTTGTTTTCTAGGCAGGAAACAACCCATATAGCCTACAAATACTGCAGCAATAAGAATGATGTACAAGTATTTCAAGTTTCTTTTGTACTTTTGTGTGTAAGAAGAGTATGGTACCTTAGGTATTGTATTTAATAAAGTTATATTTATTACTTGGTTCAGATTTAAATTTGTGATACGTTTCATATTTTTTTCACAGTAGGGGCTTCTGTTTCATATTTTTACTTCAAGTAAATGCAGAAATGAACTGGCTCATTAACACATTTGCAATGCAGCGTGTTTTTGGAGTATCATCTTTTTATCTGACAATTGAACCATACGATGCACAGATATCATCAGATAAACTGTTTCAGGACAGCATACCAGATAAGTTTTTATTCCCTGAGAAATGATATCTGTGATATCAGTAGTTAACAATATAGCTGAATTCAACTCCAGGAATATTTTACTTAGTTTTTTGTTTGTGAATATGATTCAGTGGTCTGTTTAGAAGTAGACCAGGGCAGCATGGTGTTGATTTTTTGGGAAAGGCTATTTTGCGATATGCAAATGGGAGTAACTACGATAAAATAGCATGCAAAGACTGTTAACAAACATCAATATCATAGAGAACAGATTTGCCTTGATTGTTTGACAACAGCTGTTCTTTGATGCCCAGGTTAAGACAAAATACAAGGAAGATGAATAGTCCAGAGTAATCCACACTGTAATTCTGGGATTTCACTATACTAAAGTGTGATGTGTGTTAATTTGTCCCCAGAGAAGATAAGTGGCATAGTGTATTTCTCGGGTCATGTAGGGGGCATAGTGTATTTCTTAGGTCATGTAAGGGGCATAGTGTATTTCTCAGGTCATGTAAGGGGCATAGTGTATTTCTTGGGTCATGGAGGGGGCATAGTGTATTTCTCAGGTCATGTAGGGGCATAGTGTATTTCTTAGGTCATGTAAGGGGCATAGTGTATTTCTCAGGTCATATAGGGGGCATAGTGTATTTCTCAGGTCATGTAGGGGGCATAGTGTATTTCTCAGGTCATTTAAGGGGCATAGTGTATTTCTCGGGTCATGTAGGGGGCATAGTGTATTTCTCGGGTCATGTAGGGGGCATAGTGTATTTCTCAGGTCATGTAGGGAGCATAGTGTATTTTTTGGGTCATGTAGGGTACTGTAACAGTATAATTTGTGAGCATGTGCAGTGGGTTAAGTCATTTGTATCATACCTCTCAGCCTTAACTCCAGAGTTACAGGCGAAGCAAAAAATTAAGGAAAAGGTATCAAATTAGAGACACGTTTTAGATGATAGTACTATTGACTTAGAGCTTCTCATAGATTCGTAGATAAGTACTAAGCTAGCTGCCTTGTGGACCATTTAAACTTAGCCAGTTTTCCTCAGAGATGAGAATTAAACCCTTGTGTCTATGAGGTAACTACCTTAACCATTATCCCAAATCCTAAACCAGTTTTTGGATGTATACAGCTAAAGTATGAGGACAAATTAGAGGCATTCCTCCAATATCTGGACAAAATAAAACCTACACTATGCTCCAAAGGTTATCTCACCCCATTTAAAGTAACACCACCAATTCATGTCCCTCATGCAGCCCTCCCTTTATCTGACGTCACCAGTCTCCTTTATGCATTGGCAATAAGTAATATGACTGGTTAAGTTTCCTTACTTACCTTGTAAGTACTGGGAATTCTTTCTCAGCCATAGGATTGGAATTGAATTGGATTCAGCTGAATGTGGTACTAGAGTGGTGTTATATCTGGGCAAGTGTGCTGTCTACACTGGTGAAATCAAGAGGGTCCTTGGGGAACTTATTAATCAACATGCATCCGCTGTCCAGAAAAAGATGACAACAGTGTTATTTGTAAGTATATTAAATAACATGAATGCTTAGGATTTAAATTTCATATTTTATGTTATTTTTAGAACATTAGAGTTGGCAAGAATTCAAACCTAGGGAATCATATTTGCAATGTTTTTAATGCTCACAGGCATACTAGGCTGAAAATTTATTTTTATTTGCTGGTTTAGACTTTCATTTTGATTGGCATGATGCATACATACAAACATATACATACATGTATATGTTCCTAGTAAAGCACGTTTTGACTGAAATTATTTGCCATAAGCTACATGACTACAGTTTGCCATGTTTTATTTTATATTTCTATAATAAGCTTAAAAGCAGTGTGGGCAGAGAATACTGCAACACATGCTAATTATTAAGCAGGTGTGTTACTACTTGGTAAGCTCCATGCCCTGCTAGCTGTATTTTAGTCATAATATAAGAAACAGAGGTGATACAAAAGTGATCTAATAAAAAAGTGAACTGCATGTATTTCTAAAATAGACTATTTAATTGGGCTTTAAACTCACCTAATTAAACTTATATTATTTAAGTTAAACGCAGAAAAGAACAATAATTAGTGCCAGATGGTGCCATCCCATGAGTCTTTGCATCTAGCAGATTTCTTTGAAGACTGTTGGAATTCAAAGTCAGTAACTGAACAGTAAATTAT
>NC_056747.1:496967835-496975335 GCF_019279795.1 Protopterus annectens | reverse complement strand
CAGTCTCGTTACTGTTTTTCTGCTGTTTAAAACATGTTTCTAGTGCCTCACTGCTATTTTTCTGCTGTGTTAAACATTTCTTTAGTGTTTCCTTTCTAAGTTAGTGTAGCTAGTAGCTGTAGTATAGTTCAGATACAGGTTTGCTGCATCTGGGTTTGTAGTGGCTCTTTGTTCAGAGCACATTTTCCAGGTCATCCTTGATTGGAAGGAGACTTTATGCACTCTAGTGAAAGAATTATGCTGATTGGAACCTGTCTGGTGAGGGGTGGTTGGTCTAGGGCTTGGAGTAGGCATCCTCACTGGTCCTTTTGAACTTTCTTAAAGTTTTTTTTTTTTTAAGTTCTTATCTTCTGGTATTTAAGTCCTGTGTTTGAGCAGGTTTCTGCTTGTTTGCGTTTCACACAGCACTGCTTACTGCAGCCCAATTGTGCTCCATAGCTGAACAGATAACGTCAACAGTTTTTCCCTAAAATACAGCTGTAGCACATTAATGTAGTCCTCATCCATAGTAATCTTCCAGTCTAAGAAATACTGCTAGTGAGCTGTAACCTATTAAATCACCACCAACAACAAAAAAAAAAAACAGAAATATCCAACTACTGAGCACCTCCTTGATCAGTCCCAAAAAAAAGCCCCCCCCCCCCCCCGTGATAACACTTCTTCAACCTAGCATTATGGACAATTGGACTGTCCTTGTTTCTCCTGCCATCCTAGTTGATTTGGGTATCCTGAGGTAGTGTAGCAATTGTCTCATGTACACTGACAACCCTCTACTAATAACTCACTCTAGAAAAGAGTGTGAGAGATGTTTCTGCACCAAAAATTTTGAATCCCTGTTCTCTCATACTCGAAACAGTAACACTGAAGAGGTTGTCAACCTACCCTCCACTACTCTTACACATAGTACCACTACTCTACACATAGTATGCATCAAACACATAAATCAACATACGTGGAGGTTCTCTCAAAAAAACTTACCAAAACACCAAACACCTCCAAGACACAAGACTGCTACAACTAATACAGTTCCCACAGCACCCATGACACATAGCAATACCAGTGTCTCACCTACCAACCTGTAAGGCGTAACACTCAAAAAACAAATTTTCTTGTTATCAGTGACTCCATAGTGAGACACGCGGATGTCCCATTCCCCAGGTTGGACAAGGAGAAAGTCACTGTCAGCTGTCTATCAGGGGTGCCAGGATTTGTCAGATCACACAAGCACTCAGGTCTCTTAGCAACAAGTATCATTAGGATTCTGTCATAGTTCATATTGGAGGGAACAACCTGAGACATACCTCACTGGACTATATGAAGAGAGAGAGATAATCGATCTCTCTGAGTAAGTGTCCCAGGCAGGTATGTCCCTAGCCCTGAGCAGCATACTACCCTCACCTAGAATTATGCCACAGTATAAACAAAAAATGACTGATTTCAATAATTGGGTTAGTTTTTGGTGTCATTCAAAGCGGATCCAGTTTCTGTTAGCCAGGGTGGTCATGGTCGACAAAACTCAATGCTTTGCAAGAGATGGTTTCCACCTGGCAATAATAGGCTTTCGGCTGCTGGCAAAGGCTCTTGCCTCCCCAATTGTGCCTTTTTTAGGCATGGTCATGAAAACATACTTACAGGTGTGAAATTTGCCAACCATAACAAAATAAGAGTTATGCTGCTAAAAGCTAGGAGCTTAAACCAGAATCTGCACCCCTAGAAGCACTATGGAAGATGTAGATTATTTATTTATTTATTTATTTGTTGTCATTTGTTGACCAGGAAAGTCCACTGGGCCAAGGACCCATTTTCAGTGTAGGCCCAGGGAGAAAAGCTCCACAAAAGAATTACATCAAACTATATCATAACATAGTACATAAAATGAGTGGAATGTTTACATATATATGGAAACTGATTGATAAAACAATCATACAAAATCATACAGGTTTTAAGACCAAAAAACAATTATAGTAGTAGTAACATGGTGGATTAACAATATTAGTTAACACATTACCTAAAACTAAAAAGAAGAGTGTTGGATTAGGAAATAGGCTTATGGAGGATTAGTCTTGTGGTTACAGGGGCATATATGGGAGTTAAGAAAGTGGTCTTTGAGAGCTAATTTGAAAGTTCTTACAGAGTCTAGTTGGGTGATTGATGGTGGAAGACCATTCCATAATTTGGCTATGGTATAAAAATACAGGCATTGTCCAGCTCTTTTGTTAGGTTTGGTAATAGCTAAAAGTTGTTTATTAGATGACCTTGGGGTCCGAGTTTGGGTATGTATTTGTATTATAGATTGCAGAGAAGGGCAGTAATTTGGGATGTTAAGTAATTTATGGGTAAGGATACGTTGGATGTATTGTAGGTAATGAGGGAATTCAAACCAATTTAAAGGTTTAATGGCCGAGCAGTGGTGTGTGTGAATTGACATGTTGGACACAAATTTTGTTATTTTATAATAACAAGATTGTAACTTATTTAATAGATGTGAGTGTAGGTTGGTAAAAATGGGGATACCAGAAAGAAGGGAGAGGAGAATACTGTTTGCTAGTTGTAATTTGGTAGATGTGTCCAGGTAACGTTTTTGTCTATATAGCTTACCAAGTTTAAAATGTTTTTTTTTTTTGATTGAGCTTAGTATGTGATTTTCAAATGTGAGTTTGTCATCAATTGTAATGCCAAGAAGTTTAGATGTTTTAACAATTTCATTTTATTTTGAGAGACTATTTTGAAGTCTTGAGTTTGAGGTTTGGGTATGAATAGTAATAGTTTTGACTTTTTGGGATTAAGTGCCAATTGGGCTTCAGAAATCCAAGTTTCTATGGATGTGGAAGCTATCTGTGTTAATTCTAGGAGATCTGAGAAATTATTAGTAGAGGTAATAATTGTCGAATCGTCTGCATACTGGATGAGTGTACTTTGCTGGGAGGCCTTATGGAGGTCATTGATAAATATATTAAAGAGCAAAGACCCGAGGATAGACCCTTGAGGGGCTCCTGTATTGTTGATAAGGTAATTGGATTGTCTATTTTTCCATCTAACTGATTGTTTTCTGTTGAGGAAGTAGTTTTGGAACCAGGTTAGAGTAAGTGGGGAGCAGTATATGGATTTAGGTTGTGACAGTAGTTTTGGGTGTGACACTGTATCGAAAGCTTTTGACAGATCTTGTAGTATGACTGAAGTTAGTAGACCGTTATATAAGGCTGTGGTAGTACTGTGAGTGGGTTGAAAACCGTGTTGGGTAGGAACTAGCAAATTATTGTCAGTAAGATGTTTAAGCAGCTGTGAGTGGATACATTTTTCTAATATTTTTGATAGAGGTGAGAGTATAGAGATGGGCCGATAGTTGGGAGATCATTGGTATTTCCACTTTTGTGTAGGGGGGGTAAATATGGAGTTTTTCCAGAGTTGAGGGACATAAGCTCCTGCAATGGAATGATTTATGAGAATAAAGATGGGGAAAGTTATGGAAAAAGCAGTTATTTTTAGATATTTGGCAGGAAGGCCATTGGTGGAGAGGGAGCATGTTTTTAGTTTAAGGAGTAGTCTGTGTATGAGACAGGTAAGTACAGGTTGGATGGTAAAGGGATGGATGGATGAGTTATTGTTATAGTTGGAGTTGTCAGGAGGTTTGGGATTGACATATGGGTCTGTGGAGGTTTGTTGAGTTAGGGTGTTTACAAAGTTTTGGATAGCATTGATAAAGTGATGGTTGAAAGCTTGGGCAATATCTTGGGGGTCTTTGTCAGGAGAGGGGGTAGGGTTTTGCTGGGTTCCCGGGTTTAGAAGAGACTGATTTCCAGAAAAGTTTTGGGTTGTTTTGTTCGGTAGAAAGCTTGGAGTAGAAATACTGTCTTTTGTCATATATGATAAGCTTTTTGGCAGTATTTCGAAGTTTTTTATATTTGAGTTCATTTTGTGGGGTTTTATTTTTATGTCATTCCTTCCAAGCTTTGTTCCTGGAAGTAATGAGTTGTTTTGTTTGTTTGGTAAGCCAGGGGGGCATGGTTAATTTTCATTCTTTTGGTGCGAGAGGGGGCAAGACTAGAGTGTCAAGAAAGGTTTTATTAAAGTAGTTAGCTGCATCATCTAAGGGTAGAATTTTGATTTGTTGCCAGTTGTGGGGTTTTAGGGCATCTTGAAATATCTGTTGGTTGAGCTGAGGAAGAGTTCTAGTTGTTCTTAGTGTCATTTGCCTGCATGCAGTTGGGATCTATGGGTGTATACAGGATGATGATCATGTAAGGTACTGGGGAGGGTTCCACTCTTGGTATATCTGTGAGGATGAGAGACAAGTATCCAATCTAGGGTTGAAATGGAATGGTTATTTCTGATATGTGTGTGGTCTGTGATGAGTTGAGTGAACTTGTGCAAGTTAATGCTATGGGAAGGAGTGTTGGAAGTGAGAGATTGCCAATTTATATTGGTATCACCCAGAATGATGGTTTCATTACATATGTTTAAGGTTGACCAGGATAGAAAGTCTTCTATAATAGATATGTTTTGCCCTGGTGGAATGTAGAGTGTGGCAATACATAACTTTTTCCTACTATTTAAGTGAAGATTTGCTAGTAGTAGTTCCATGTTTCCAAAATTGGGAATGGGTGTGGTGAAGGGAGTAATAGCTGTGTTCTGTCTTTTCTTAGAATGTTATATCCAGGGGGAGTTATTTCTGTATTGGATATGTGTGATTTTAATCAGGTTTCTGTTAGTGCCACAATATCTGGGGAGTACTGAGTTAGCCAGGTATGAAATTCCGTGGTTTTGCTACAGTTACTACGTATGTTGATTATTATACATACATGTTTGGTATTAGGGGATCGGGTATAGGATGAGCTGTTTGTGGGCCCAGAACTAGGGTGAATGTCACCACATTGTGGAAGGACTAGATAGTGATAAGTAAGAGTGAACTGGTATAGGGGTAAGGAGAATGGTTTAAGGGATCAGTAGTAAATTAACTTTAATTTTATGCTGTTTATTGAGCATCTTGGCTTAGTTAGGTAATAGGTACTAACAAATAATAAAGAAGGCAAGATGTTGGAGTAACTGCTGGTGAAAGGAGGAGGAGTTTTGGACAGTGTAGAAAATATTGTGGGTGGGAGGAAGAGTATAGCAGGGAAACAGGTGAAGTGTAATAGCAGAAGAAGGGTGGTGGAGAGGGTAATTAGTGTTAAGAAACATTTTAGGTTAAGGTTCATATTAGAAATGAAAATGAGATTGTAGAATAGAGGAGGTGTGGGAGGATGGGGGTGTGGTGAGGGGAGTTATCAGTAGGGAGGGAGAATGACAGAAGTAGGAGAAAAGATAGTGGGAGGGAATGTGTTAAAGGAGCAGGGTCATTATTGGTTGGAAGTAAAGGATATGGTAGGGGCTAGCTAAAAGTATAAATCTAATCGAAGTGGGTGGGTGGGAATGGGGGTAGGGTAGGATAGTGAAGTGACCCCAGAGCAGACTGTGCCCAGACACAGAATAATGGCAAAAAAAAAGTAGCTGAAAGAAAAATAATGTCCAAACACTTGGTGAAAGGTAAGTGGGGAAAAAACAAGTGTACAAGATGGCCAGGGGTGAACTACAGAGTAGAATGGGGGAGATAGGAAGTTGTGGTATTATGTGTAGCCAGAGAGAGGAGTGATGTCTGTGCATTCACAGAAACCTGGTTCAAAGCCTCAGAGAGTACCCCAGCCATACAAGGGTAAAATGCTTTCCACATCTTCACACCACAAAACGAGCATGTGAAAACTCAAAGGAGGTGGTGTTTCCATCTATACTGCAAATAAATTGACTTCCCATCTAGTTAGGCTGGACAACTCCATGGAGTTACTCCAAGTTCAGGTTACTGTGCTTAAGATCCCCATTTAAGTCATAGCCAATTATAGATCCCCCTCCATGGGTCATGATGTGCATGAAGCCTACCTGACCAAACTGAAGTCAATCCAAATATTGCTGAATGCTGTGGTTTTGGGGGATTTCAATTATCCCACCATCAACTGGGAAATCTACTCTAGCCCAAACTCACTAGTGCAAAAGTTCCTTGACTTTGTTAACTCATATGCCCTGGAACAAATTGTTCAAACCCCGACAAGAGGAACAAACATACTAGATTCAGTCCTCACCAACATGTCAAACAGATGCACTGCCGCAACTTTCAGACCCTCATTAGTTAAATCTGTCCACAAATCAGTTACCTTTGAGCTGGCACTAACACCAGAACTCACAAGGGGTGACATCGACTAAAAAATTTCACCAAGACATACTATACCCTCCAAGGGTGTAAGTGTAAATGCATTCCAAGCCCCACCCCAGCTGGAGGTGGTAATTACACCGAAGTTTACACTAAAGCGCTGTACAATCAGTTGCATAATTTTATAGACTCAACTGTTCCAGAGAGAATCAAAGTCACAGCCCCAAGTTAAAACAAGCCACCCTCGTGGACATCAAGCATCAACAAACTTTACAACAAACACAAAAGTTGCTGTCCAAGAAAACTAATGTGAATCCTCAGCAATGGAAAAGCACACTTCACAGCCTCAACAGGGAAATAAAACATGTCAAATCCTCAAAGGGCATCTTTGAGAAAAACCTAGCTAGCACAGCCAAGGATAGCCATAAGGCCTTTTACAACTGTGTACATAGCCTAAAAGGTGGGATCCAAGCATGTGCAGAACTTGTGACTAACAGTATCACACACATTGACCTCAAAGAGATAGCAAACCTGCTGGTGGATAGATTTAGTGCAAATTTCACTCTCTTATCCCCTCCAAACTTATCACAAACCTCACTCCCAACTTCCCCATTACCCTACATATCTGAAGAGCAGGTCATTTAAGCCTTGTCCAAGGCAAAAAGCACAGCTTCCCATTGCAGGCTGTCTTAGGGTTGCCACCTTTTTAAATGGCCAAAGTGGGACATTTTTGGTACAAACATCAGATTTTACAGGCCGACACATACCCACGGTCAGTACAAAGGATAGAACTTAACTTTTTTGCCTAAATAAAAGTTTATTCTTGTAGCATTTTAGTTGCTTATTCTGTTTCTTATAACATTTACGTATTTTAGATACAGAATAACTGTTTTATGCAACTATTACATAAAATATAGGAAATAATTTTGTCCTAAAATCTCAGGACATTTACCATTTTTACAATTTTTTTGTCAGGACACAACTGCCACAAAGAGGGACTGTCCCTCGCAAAGTGGGACAGGTGGTAACCCTAGGCTGTCTTCTAAACAAGCTAAAACATGAACTAGCATCACCATAAGCACCCTGTTCAATCATAGCTTAACCACAGGCATTGTTCCTACAGTTATTCCCCTCCACAAAAGTGGCCTAACAACAGACCTGGAGAATTATAGACCCATCATAAGTCTGACCAGCATAATTTCTAAGGCCATGGAATGTATCATAATGGACCTCATTAATAAAGACATAGGTGACCTCCAAACCCTGAATTCAACCCAATTCAGCTTAATCAAGAGCAGATCCTGCTTCTTACATCTGATGGA
>NC_056747.1:496602835-496640335 GCF_019279795.1 Protopterus annectens | reverse complement strand
GCTTGGGACCAGCACAAAGAAATGCACTGGCTTGCGCATCCCCAGTGGCTGGGTTTTTTTTATATATATATATATATATATATATATATATATATATATATATCTATACATACATATATATCCACGGTAGTGGTGCTGCAGTAGCGTTGTCGCCTCACAGCAAGACGTTGTCCCATTCGATTCTCAGCTAGAGCGTCTTCTGTGTGGAGGCATGCGTGAATGGGCGTGCCTTCGTTGAAGGTTGTGCATCAGGGCTGGTAACTCGGCACATAAAAATCCACTACCAAACATTAGCGGACCAGTGTTCTAGGACTAGGCTTTAAACTGAATTTTATAAGTCACATTAAACACAGTAGCTATTACATTTGTAATATTTTGTAAACAACTTACAATAGCTCAGCAACCACTCAGGTTACACACATACTGTCAGCAGCATTTTATTCATCTAGCTGAGAGCTTTCATATGAGACTAAGGAGTTCTGTCTGTGTTACATATTTGTTGAGATATGTAGACAACTGTGAAAATTACATCTTTATAAATTAATATCATAAAAACAACAGTTGATATCTATTCACCTGCACTACACAGAAAAATATTAGTGCAGTTGAGTTTGCCATTGTGTAAGCTTTAAGATGAAATATTTTGCGTTCGAAAGACATGGGTAAATGGGTGTGCCTTCGGTGAAGGTTGGACGTCGAGTTGGCACCTCAGCGTTTGTGAAAATCTACTGCCAATCATTAGCGGACCGGATTTCTGCTGTGGCGACCCCTAACCGGGAAAAGTCGAAAGACAAACAACAACATTTTAAAACCTTGGAATTATTGATACAAATATAAACAAACAATATTTGATGCCTAGAGGTGTCAGTAGGAGTTAATTGTAGATGCATCTGACGGCGTCACTTGGATATAATGAGTTGAGTTAAGTGAAGTGATGACTATGTGCTACTCTTAACGTCCATTTAACTTGTAACCTGTCTGGAATTGTTTTACCTGATTAGCGCTAATACTTGAGGTGAAAGTTCAGTATTAGCTATACAAAAATAGCAACAGTAATAGTAATAATACTAATAAGTGAGGGATCCAGGAAAGAGGCAAGATTAGAAGACCAGTACAAGAGATAGAAAGATGAGGTACTCAGGATGCAAGACAACTGCAGATTTGCAGGAGAATATGAAAGGTACAGATATTAGAGGATTAGTTAGTCAGCTGAGAAATGGCAGAGTGGGTGAGGGATAGATGGAGTCATCAGGAGGTCATTATGCAGAATCAGTGTGGAAAATACAGAGGCAAGACAGACAGGGGAAATGGGGACATGTGCCTTGGTTGCCAGAGGAATACAGAAAGTGAGATGGTACAAATTAAGATAACATGAAAAAGTAGGAAATACAATCATGAAAACTAAATGCAATGAAAATGAAGATAAGATGAAATACACACACACACACACACACACACACTCACACACACACACACACACACACACTCACACACGCACACACACAATGAATGGAACAGAGAGGCAAAAGTGTCCAGACAGAAGCCAACATCACAAGTGAGAACGAGGGGACATTAAGCCAGATAGGAGAGGAAGAGGCAAAAGCAGTGGAAGCAGTAACAAGGAATTTCAGAATCCTACAGGATGGATAGAATAATGATGAGATGCAGTACAAGGAGGAAGGGAGGCAACCAGTGCAAACAACCTAGAAGGCTAAAGATGGCAGAGCTGGAGGGCAGAAGATTCCAGATAGGAGGGGTAGTAGCATGGTGCAAGAAGTGAGGGAGACAAGTTACTGTAAAGAAAGAAAAGAGAATTGTCATGTCTAAGAGTTTTGACAGGAGAGAATGGAGACAAGGACACACTGAAACTGCACTTGGGGTTTGGACATAGTAAGGCACAGGAATAGGTAGCCAAGATAATCACTGCGAGAATGAAAGGACACATGTTGAGGCATATGTAGACATCACTGTTTTTTCAAAGGAAACAGCTGAGGTAGTAGCAAGGAGGCTCACAGCAGGCAGTTGGAGGTGGCTTTCTCAGAAATCTTACCTTTGGCAGCAGCCAGCAGGCTGAGGAAAGAAAGGATTATGGATATAATGCCTGGCTGTAGCAGTGGACAAGGTGAAATGCTTGCACCTGTTGGAATGATGGGGTGAGATGAGACATGGCAAAGAATACATTTCTATACCAAGGACATACTCCATCTACACCAAAAAGAGATAGCAGTGACTCGAGGTGGGTTACAGAGATACATTTAAATGATCATAGCTTTAACTCACCTCTGGCTATCACACAAGACCACTACCTAAAAGCGCTATCAAAAGCTAAAAATACTGCATCAATGGTCCCTGACGGCATCCCTGGATGCATCCTAAATAGCATGAGGAATGATTTAGCAACACCCCTAACAACACTTTTCAGTCTCAGCCTGTATACAGGTTTTGTATCAAGTTAATAGAGAACAGTGTCAGTAATTTCCCTACTTACAGGAGGACCTTCCACAGACCTAGGCAATTATAGATCCATAAATCGAACAAGCCTCATATGCAAAGCCATGAAAAGACTTATCATGAAACTAATCAATCAGGATATAGGGAATGTCCAAAAACGGGACCATCCCACTTTGGATTCGTCAAGGGCAGGTCTTGGTTACTCATCTTGGTGCATTCTTTGAAAAGTTCACCAAAGCATGAATGAAGGCAGAATGGTGCACACCACATATCTCGACCTGGCTAAAGCTTTGGACACAGTTCTCCACTCAAGCATAGCAGGAAATCTAAATGAACTGGGAATAAACCCCAATGTCACCCAGTGGATTGCCAACTGGTTAACAGATAGGACACAGGAAACCAAAATAGGGAAAGTTACTTATGTTATTGTCTTTCGGCTTTTCCCGGTTAGGGGTCACCACAGCGGAACTCCGGTCCGCTAATGATTGGCAGTAGATTTACACGAACGCCGAGGTGCCAGCTCGACGTTCAACCTTCAACAAAGGCACACTCATTTACGCATGTCTTTTGAATGCAACCCAACCGCAGGGAGGACATACAGACTCCGCACAGAAGGCACTCCCCGCACACCAGCCGAGAATCGAACGGTAAAACCTTTTGCTGTGAGGCAACAACGCTACCACTGCACCACCACAGAAGTAGGGAAAGTTACTTATACAAAGAGAAAAGTCACCAGTGGAGTCACCCTGGGTTCAGTGCTGAGACCTCTCATGTTTGGCATCTACTTTTCTGAAGTAAAAGCCAATACCAAAGTGCTCTGTCTGATTAAGTTTGCAGATGACTGCAACCTGGAGCAGTCATTGAATCACCAAATGACTTAGACACCCTGTAGGAAAGTTTTGTCCCAAACAAATAACTGGTGCCAAAATCATGGACTGAAACTAAATGCCAAAAATGCATTATTGTATCTTTTGGGAAGTGTACCTCAGGAAACTACCACATTAACAATATGCCCCTAAGAGTTAACCCAGTTTTTTGGGATTTGAAAATTTATGTGGACAGTGATGTAAATTTTGACCAACATGTGTCCATTGTTGAAAGAAGGTTCTTCTATATTACACAGCTTATAAACAAAGGGATTGTGTCTAGATCTAACAATGTCATTTTCCAACTTTACTTATCCTTCATTAAGCCATTTATTGAATATAATGCCCCCTTTGGCATGTATTGGTCCAGACAAATGCAACAAGGGGAAAGCCCACAGAGATACCTTGCTAAAAGGATACAAGGCCTAAACATGTCCTACATGGACCAACTTAAAGGCCTGTCACTATACTCAGTATCCAACAGACTGCTAAGAGGTGACCTGAGTTTGGCATAAAAGGCATCCTTTGACCCAATACTCATCAATTTTACTGCACATCATCAAGTCAAATGGCACCAGAAATACTTTATCTAGGGGTCTAAACCTCTTTTGCAACATCAACAGAGCATTTTGTAGGGACAGGAATATCTTGCAGGGGATTCTTCTGCTCTAAAACAGACTTCCCATCCACATAAAATAAAGTTCATTCCTGTCCATATTAAAGCACAATTTAGCTCTAAGGATGGGAAACAGAAAATGTACCCCAGAACTACCCCCTGTACTGCTAATGGACAGAGACAGCTCCTAAATGCTTTAGCCCATGCATGTGTCCTCAATGGTATGATCCCAATTATTCTTTTAGGGATATTATATACTGCAGCAGGAAATAGAATCAACAGAGGTGACATATGAAGGAGATGGTGAGTCCACCCCTTTAGACCATGGAGGTTATCAGAGGCCCGAGAGGTTAATAGAGAAGAGAATGCAGCAAATGGTGACAAACACCAGGGAGGAGACTTATATAAAACAAGGAGCGAAGCCCAAATGAATTCAGAACAAGAAATACAAGAACTGAGTGTGGACAATAGTGAGTACCCTGAGCTTATTTGTAACTCTGCAGGTGATTTTTGCCTATTTAATTTTTCTAGCAAAAAGTTAGGTAAGAAGCACACTGATGTGTTGTTTAAAGGGCTCACTTTTATTCCCTCAAAAATAGCTCATATTACTGAAAGTCTTATTGAATTAAAGATGTTTGTATGGAAACTAAATCTTGGGGTCTGGTTTAATAATGGGGGATGTTGTGAAAGTAAAGGCATGTTAAAGAACAGTAGTGTGTTTAATTCTCCCCTTAATTACACTGTTGGGATATATGAAAAGATGTGTGAAAATGAAATATGTGCTTTGTTGGAACAGCCACTCAAGAAAAAGTAGTATAACTTATCTAATGATGAAGTTAAGTTGTTGAAAGATCTTTATGAAGACATTAATATCAGAGTAATGAAGCCTGACAAGGGAGGGGGATGGTAATTATGGATAGAACAGATTATATAAACAGACCCTGGGATTCATAAAGCTTGCGCCAGGTGCAGGCATAACGTTGGTGTTCCAACACCAAATATGACCGCCGAGCGATCCAGGTATGAGCTGTTCCCACGTGCACTACCTGCGTATGCGACGCCCGCACAGCTCCCGAGCCCTGTATGCTAATTACCCCATGTGCAGCAGTGTAGCATGCAAAGGAAAGTATGTAGCAATCCAGGAAGTGGTGCAGGTATAGTGTAAGCATGTAGAAATGTAAACCATAGAAAACGGTCTACATTTTTGCAAACATAAAATCGGAGCCATGACAGCCGACCAAACACATGTATTATATTGTTAATATATGCCAATGGCTAAATATATAGCCATTGGCATAAAAAAATGTACAAAATATAAAATTAACATTTAATATATATATAGTCGCACTATTGCGACGTGGAAGCACAGGGCAGCGGCGTGCAAAGGGGATCGCAAGGAAAATATAAAAATATAGAATAAAACTGCAATGTAACACATATCATGATTTTCCCATAATAGTCAGTGGCAGGCATGCTACACCATACTATGGCACAAGGGTTGCTAAGGGGCTGTGACAGTATTATGCATGGTAGCTAGGAATTAGTATGCAATGCCATGCAAATGAGAGGAGTAATAGTGAATCACAGATTCCCCGCTGGTGTAAGGATGCACCTCACAGTATAGCGTTATAACACCGAGGTGTGCCCTTTAGATAAAGATGACATCAAGAGAGGGGTGTGTCGCCATTGTTGTAAGCACATTGGAGCATTGCTAAACTGGTTTGCCCCTAGCTAGGCAAAGCAGCAGGATAGGGGTGTGTTGAACTGGCCATAGCTTTGCTTAGCTGAGAGTACACAAGATAACCGAGTATGCATGTGAACGGAGATGGAAAGTGCTTAAACCCAGTAAAAGAGTATGAGCTGCATGCACTGCAGCTGAAACAGGAAGGATATAGGAAAGAAATAAGGAAATGCTGCAGCAGGGAAATTGGAGTATAAATGACTAATTAACACCTAGGAGCCTACAGTGGGCCATTGACAACAGCTAATAAGGCTGCAAGCAGCTACTGCAGAACAGGAAAGGGGAGGGGCTGTACTGAAAAGAAAACAGTAAAGTGTCAAAGCAGAACAAAGCAGATTTGCAGTATATCAGACATATTGCCATGACTGAGTAGGGAAAGTACAAAACAAGAAAGACGGGAGGTGGATGCATGCCTGATAATGGGAGGGGATCCAGGTTTAAAAGTGAATTAAAGGGAAACAGATTAATCAAGGCAGGCAAGCATAACTCCACAGTAAAGGCCCCACACTTGCAGTACTCATTGTAAAACCCATAATTAAGATACTCTGCAGCTGGAATAGCTCATACACACCCAATGACATCAGCAGCATCCATAGCACAATAGTATAAAGTGTGAAAGCACCTTACACACATTTGTGTATTCCCATACACTCTGCACCAGTGGTGTATACAGATGGGGATCTTTTAGTATGTACAAGTTAGGGGCTGCCATAGTTTTGATCCACCAGCATGTGTTGGAGACTGAAGGTGGTGTGGAGGATGATGCACATGACCACCTCAGGCACCAGAGGAGGAGGAGAGTGTTCAGACCCAGGGTAACCTACCAGGGGCTACATGATCTGGAGATAGTAGATCATTACAGGGTGGACAGGGATATCCTAGAGCAACTTGTGGAGCTGTGCCGGCCACACCTCAGAGACAGAACAAACAGAGGGGAACCCATCCCAGTTAATACGAAGGTATGTGTAAGCCTGAGAATACTTGCTACAGGTACCTTTCAATGACCAACTGGGGATATCATGGGCATCTCACAGGCATCAGCATCCAGGTTACTACACCAGTTCCTGGATGCCATGTTAACACATCCAATGAGCACATATACTTCCCCCGAATGCAGGAGTAGTTGGCCAGCAATATGTGTCTCTTCCACCATGTGGCAGAATACCTGGAGATACTGGGTGCAATAGACTGCACGCACATACACATCAAGTCACCACCCGGTGAGCAAGGTAGGCGCTACATAAACTGCAAGGGATACCCCTCCATCAACTGCCAGGACATGTGCAATGCCCAGGGCATTATCATGGAAGTGTGTGCTGGCAGCCCTGGAAGCTATCACAACTCCCACATCTGGCATGCCTCACAGCTGTATCAGGTATTTGCCAGGGGTGACATCCCAAATGGCCACCTAGTGAGGGATGCTGGCTATGCACTGGAACCGTGGATGATGACTCCTATCAGAAATGTACATACATCCATGCAGGAATGCCATAATGAGACACACACACAAACCAGAATCATCATAGAGCGTGTGTTTGGGATGCTGAAATCACAATTCCGTTGCTTGGACATATCTGATGAAGCCTTGCAGTACTCTTCATGCACGTGTGCCCACATCTTCATAGTATGTGCCATGTTACATAATATGATCCTGCGGAAACAGCTGCAGCAGGGACAGAATGGTGAAGGTCCTCACAGCCCATCACCATTGCCAAGGGCCCCACAGGCACAGAGGTACTCAGACCACGAACACCCCGAGCCAGCCCCAGTAGGCAGACGGAGGTGTGCCTGACAGTGTAGGCACCTAGGGACTGACACCTTTCTTCATTTGCACACACAGTAAAAATGGATTGGCACACACACACGACCTGTAAATTGTCATGTATAGGCAGTCTGCTGTGTGCATCCAACATAGGCAGCCCTCAATTGTTGCACACACAACTGCCATTGGCACAAGGTAAGTCAACACCTGAACAGTAAATTAAGCTATCAGCATGTGCTGATACTGTATGTATAGGTTCATAGGTAGGTACTTGGCCAACTGCCAGAGGCCATTCATAAGCCTAGCCAAAATGTGTCAGCTTTTGCCACCCCAGTGATTCATTAACTGTCCCTCTGTGGAGCAGACCCAATGGCGGAATCCCTGGGGTGTATCTACTGTTCTCCATCCACTCTTCAAGGTTTCTCTTGAAGAGTGTTAGTGAGGGGTTCTGTATAATGTAGTTAGGGATGTTGTCCCAAAGTATGGGTAGTGTCTGTGACAAGAATCCGTCCCGTTAGCATCTTCCAGTTATTGCTGTGGCAAGGTTCAGCTCACTACAGTGTGTGGCTCACTGTGACATGGATTCCCATAGGTGGAGCATATCCATTAAGCCTGAGATTGACATGGCTGTGTTGGCCAGCAGAGATCATCTCAGGGTAAATAAGATGCCACGGAGTAAAGCAGGAGTTTATTCAGTCTGGCTGTGTAGGGCATATGTTTGAGGCCAGTAATCCCCTTGGGGAGGTACATTCATGAACCTTCCAGCTGTTGGACGTGTCTTCTGAGGTACATCCCAAATGGGTTATTATACCCTATGATGGGACTGATGCGTGATGAGTAAAGGGGCACTATAACCCCATTATGTCTAGATGGGAACCCTTTAGTAATCAGATGACCTACATAGAAGGATGTCTTAACTACTTTAGAGATATGATTATCAAAGGAGAGATCACTATCTACCTTAGTCCCCAGATACCCCATTACCTCGTCCGTATTAAAGTAGCTGCCACTTATGTGTTAATATATGGGTGCTTAATATTCCACAATGGAATGACCATGCAGTTAGTGGCACTTAGCTGAAGGCCATGACTTTGACACCCTGTGTTGGTCTCTGTGAGGCCCCTTGAGGGATGTATGTGTCAGCTGGACTATCAGTCATGGCTCTCAGTTCGCAGTCATTGCCAAACATGGTCTGCCATAGTACACCTGTGTTTGCCTGTACCTCTGAGAAGTATATGCCAAACAGTAGGGCTCCCAGGACTGAGTCCTGTGGGACACCAGTCATGACTGGTCAAGAGTTGGACCTGGAGACCGCTAGTCGTACCATGTGGGTTCTGTGTGTAAGCCCATTGGCAACCCAACCTGTGATGTATGGGTGTATGTACAGGCTGGTGTATTTATCAATAATACTTGAGTGGGGCATGGTGTCAAATGCCTTGGCAAGTTCCAGGTAGTATGTGTGAACCACCTCTCCCCTCATCTAATGTCTTGGTGACTGTATGTAAGACATCAAACAGGTTCAGTAGGCATGAACTGCATTCAACTAAGCTGACCTGGGTTGGGTCACGTGTTTGGAGGTTACCAATGTCTTTGTTAATGAGTGCCATGAGGATGCGCTCCATACCATTGCAGACCAGGCTAGTCAGGCTTATGGGGTGGTAGTTAATATGGTCAGTTGTGATTCCACCTTGGTGGAGTGGAATAACTGTTGCCACGTGCCATTGTATGGGCATGTAGCCTGTGGAGAGGCTGAGGTTGAAAAGCTTAATTAGGTGGGGGGGTCAGGTTGTCTTGTACTATTTTCAAGATGCAGTCTGGGACAACATCTGCCTCCATTGATGCTGTGTTCTACTGTTAGAAAGGGCCATTTCCACCTATGTGTCTCTGATGTGTGGGATACTGTACCTTTTAGGTAGTGTTGTGAGCTCTTTGGGGGGGAGTATGCACTGAATGTATCTGCAAGGATGTCGGTGATATCAGAAGGGTCAGCATATTTTGTGCTATATGTCACTGGCATAGTGCACATCTATGTGTCACCACTTAGTTTCTAGACATAGCCAAAGAAGGCTTTGTGGTTATCTTTTGAATGCTTGCATATTTTCCTGTTGATGTTAGCCTTGGATGATTTCATGAGGGACCTACGTATCATACTAATAGTGGTCACGGATGTCTACCCTTCATGGGATTTGCTGTTTGTCTGGAACACTGTCTTACTTCTGTTGTATAGCCTGTTTATTGCAGGGGTCCACCAGACTGGTGTCCTTGTCTAGGAGGAGTGAGTCTTGGTTTATCAGTGAAGACACAATCCATACATCCATGTAGGTGCTTATAGATTGCATTTGTAAATCTGTCTGTATCTTGAGCAGTGTTTCCCCTTAGGGTGGGGGCTGTGAAACCCCCCACCCCTGTCTCTAGTAGTGTAAATTTAGCTGTAGGAAAGGTATACACTGTGGTTCCGTGGGTGGGGGAGATGTTTGGGTGTGGAAATTGTGAATAGTTCATGGTCAGATCTAACAAGTGACTGGTTAACCTCTGCTGTGGTGCATTGCCCATATTGGTGATGACCACTTCTAGTATGTTTCCACCCCTCATTAGGGAGGTTACCACCTGATACAGAGCATATGAGGTGATAAATTCCAGGAAGCGCTGGGCCTAGAAGTGAGTACTTCAGTAAGTTTCTCAGTTAATGGTAGGACAGTTGACATCGACCAATGACAGGGTGTGTGGTAGGACTGTCATGTTCTCCACTGTCTCCAGGTAGGTGGAGTGGTGGTCCTGAGTCATGGAGGGTGATCTGTAGCAGGCTAGAATTTACATTTCAGTTGTGGCTGATGTTAGCTGCACATGGATGATCTCAGAGGTATCATGCTGCCCCACTAACCTGGAGGTGTAGGTATCCCTGATGAATATGGATACACCCCCTCCATGTCTGTGTTTGTCCATGTTCTGTGGCTGAAATGTGTGGTATGGGTTGTAGTCTGATAATGCTGGTGTGCTCTCAGGAGCCTTAAGACAGGTCTCAGTTACTGCACAGATGTTGATGTTATCCATCCTGAGGAGTGCTGTGAGTGCATGCATGTTGTGATCACAACCCCTGGTGTTGAGTAGCATAACCCTCATTGATTCTGCTATTGTGCTGTTTACAGAGCTGGTATTCACCTTTGAGACTCTCTTAAAAAGGCACCATGGGGGCACCAATAGCCTTGGCCAGTATTCCAAAACCTAAGGCTGACACATAAGCCGGTATGGTATTGTTGCATGCATGTTTCCCATCTGTGCTTGTTTCTCATCTCTCCTGTAGGTAACTTACTTGTAAGCAATAGAAAGTCTTAAACTTATACAAGTCTTCTAGCTTCCAAGTTATTAAGTATCAGTGTTCTGTATGTTCTTGCTGTACTTAACTGTTTCCTGACTACATGGTGATTTCTCACTGTATATTGCGATCTGAAAGTCTGTTTATTCACATATTATGGCTGTGATGGCCTGCACTTGAGAAATTCACAGATAGCCTGCTACCTATCTGCCCAATGGCAATTAGAAGCATAGCTACAGTGTGTTGTCTTTCTCCGCACCATTGATGAAGTAACTGAGCCTCTGTCAAGCATAGCCAATGAAGCAATTCCAGGCAGAGTTGCCGGAAGCTGTTGAAGACTGGGGTGGTGGAGGGTGATAGGGGCACTTAGTGATCTAAAGAGGGCATGTTAATGTGACAATTCAACACCATTCAATTTCCCCAACAGGTCTTGCAGCTATCAAACTGGACGGGCTCCCCCACCCCCTGGCTGTATGGTTCTGGGACACATGATCCCAGGTGTGTATATTCTATTACCCATTCACACAACAAGGTTTCCCTTGAAGTGTGTCAGTGAGGGGCTATGCCTAATGTAGTTAGGAATGTAATTTATTGTCTCACATTACATTTGTTATATGTTGTTATTTCAAGAGTAAATGAAGCGCAGTGGGTTTGGGGGCCTCCGCCCTTTGCTTAGCCTAGCTTACACATAGAAATCATCTAAATAGGAAATAGGTGGAAGCAACGTTAATGTCAATAGTGTAATGGTTACAGCATCTGCATAGTATCTGTGCATTCGAGGTCCCAATCCCAATAAAGTCAGGGATGTTTATCATGTTAAAAAGTATACCTTAACCACAGCTTGCATATATAGGTAGTAATCATCTGTATAGTAAACATTCGAAACACCCATATAAACCCATGTGTGCTGGAGATTAAAGTCAACAGAGAATGTAATGTTATGTAAGCAAATAATGAGATGTTACTTCACTGAACTGTATATATCCTGAGTAGTTAGCAGATGTGGCCGTGTTTGCGCGCACAGGTTATACGTTACAAAGTTTGTTTAACTGTGTTTAACCACTGCTATGTCACACAAACACTTTTAAACATGCTTACAACTGCTTAAATGAGCCTTATTCTGGAGGAAAAAAAACAATTTTAAAGCATTGCAGGTGTTGAACCCTGGACCATGCACACTATAGTCATGGGACTTACCAAAAAGCCGTCTGAGGTGTATACATGTTTCATGGTCTTTAGACTACACCTTATACCATATGCATTCCACTGTAATGACCACAAATGGGACAGTCACTTTGTGTACATATGTACAGTACATTGTATTGTACTGTAGTTTGTGAACCAACACATACAAGTCTACATATGTATTACTGTTACAAATTAATACGAAAAAAAAATATAGATATATATATATATATATATATATATATATATATATCAGTGATGTCTGCACATAGATATATATATATATATATATATATATATATATATATATATATATATATATATATAAACAGTTACATCAATAGCCATATATATAAACATCTATGAACACACTTCGTGACACAGAAGCAATCCAAAGGAATTGAAGTGTACACAAAACACATGCAGCTCTGGTATTATAACTATTAATATTAATAGAAGGGATGGTTGTTGTGTATGTGAAGATTGGGGTGGAGGAGGAATGATGGGTAATGAAATCATGCATCATGGAGAGCCTGGGTCAGATGTTCAATAGGTGAACTGGAGGGTATACATGGAGTATGGGGACAATATAAAAAGGACACAAAACAAGAACCTTTCTCATTCATAATGCACCCTGTCATGTCACATTGCAACATCTAATTTCATAAACATATGAACGTTAACATGTATCATACACATGTACACCAACTGACTGTCACATTTGCTTTCAGTAGTGAGGAATGCCTGTAGTAAAATGTATATTCTAAACACCATAACATTTGTACATATCTCAGATGCCTTAGTGGTAAAGTCAGCAATGGTGATGTTCATGGTCCTGGGTTCAAGGGCTGTTAAATTATTTTGAGGGCCAAAATAAGGGCTGCTGGATGCAGGTGGATTAAAGCACTTTTAAGCAGTTGTAAGCAGGTTTGCACGACGGTAAGTGGTGCTTAAACACGGTTAAACGGAGAAGCACTTCACAGGTTTAACCTTTGCTTAACATCGCGCAGACCACGGGCAAACCTGCTTACAACTGCTTAAATGTGCGTCATTCACACTTTCCCTACCAGTGCCTACTCTGAGAGGTAAAATAATAACACCTTCCAGGATTAGAACCCGCAACCATGTACTCCATCCTCAGAGTAACCTACCACTAAGCTACCTGAGATGTACCTATGCCAGTTGTGTATGCAGACAGGTTAAAACACAAAAGGGAGGAATGTGTTGAAATAGGACAACCCGCCATGTACCCAATGAAAGGTGTATGCTCATATATATATATATACACATATATATATATATATATATATATATATATATATATATATATATATATATATATATATATATATATATAGAGAGAGAGAGAGATACATAGAGACATGTCAATATATACAGATCTACATATATATGTAGATATATAGATTGGTTAAAACATCTACACATCTATGGAGGTACAGATAAATGTATGCAATAATATATATTATATATTATATCTATATGCATATACACATATATAATATATATATATATATATATATATATATATATATATATATATATATATATATATATATATATATATATATATATATATATATATATATATATATATATATGCACACATACATGTGTGTAGACAGCATCCGAAGTGTTCATATTTGAGAATAACATGGACCATAGCAATCACACATTCCACCCCCCCCCAAACAATATGAACATAACATATGAAGAGTATATGCCAATACACTATTACAAATATGTTCTATGGGCACAGTCACCAACACAACTGCAATGACTGCAAATATCCATGACAGAAATACACTGACAGCTTTCATTTAGCAAAACTTTATTACATTCCGATGTATTGCCAAAAGGATTCAAGGACTAACAGTACCTGCATGCTATACAGGAAGCATTTAACAGTGCCTTAATGAATCAGCCTGCAATTACCATAGTATTAGTCCACTAAGGGATAGGTGTTCACATAGGGAAAGAATACCCACACACATATAGAAGTTGTATAAAAGGGGTTCCTGCACACCTGCATCTGCTATGTACACCCACCAACATCTCCCCCACACCCAAAATAATTACATCAATACATACTGTCATACCATAACCAATTATTCAACTACTGTACAACATCTGCAGAAACCTTAACATACCTGGACACAGACACACTATCATGGCCCTATGTGAAATAGTTGATGTTATACAATTGAACAGCTGCTGATGTTACAGGGTTTGTATGAACTAATTCTGTTTCAGAGGGTTGAAAGGTTCTTACACCAGGAAGTGTTACCGTGTACTGATTATCAGCACAGTATGATACATATTAACACCAAACTAAAGATGTCTGGTAAGCACAATGTAAACCCCCTAACATTATTTGCATAGCTATGAAGCCTTGAGCTGGTCAAACATCCTCACCAGACTGAAACATATGCAGAAGTATTAGGTACAGACAAACCCTGCACAAGTAGCAATGTTCAGAAATATAACAGCAGTACTCACATTTAGACCAAATCCTCTAGGCATTATACACAATATATTACTGTCTGTCTCCATACAGCTGTTGCAATAGATTTCAAACAAAACTTCCAGGCAGTATTCCTCACAAGTAAGGCTAAGGGACAATGCTTAAGTGGAGTACTCAGTTATACTCCACTGTTGCCATGGTATTGGCTAAGGCAGTAGTGGCACAGCTGATGTGCATGTAATTAGCTACTTAGGAACACCAATTGGTTATCAGGATAGCACATGTTACTGATCTGTAACTATAAAAGGTTGCCTTGTCACACATTCAAACCATCTGTAGCTACCTGTAGAACAGTACAAAACACTGAAAGACAAATCAAAAATGAGTATTATACTAGTCAATAACACCTCCAATTAGTAAGAAGGTATGTATAACATGTAGTATGTCTGTGTATGTAGTACCTGTTCTGTAAGAATTACAGTGTAATCAATGCATATAGTGGAAATAGCTATCTTGTAGTGATGCAATGTTGAGCAGTAGTAATGCTTGTAGTATTCTATGTGTGTACTGCTGTAGGTCACAAGGCAAACTCCTCATACACCACAAGGGATGATATGGGCTTGGAACTCACCAATTCACTTCCAGCCACTGTCAGTGTCAGGATTGGTCCAACAAGTATGTGCTATAACAGGGGATAGTATATGTCGATATATTGCAATAGTAGACATATGTATGGGTGTATAAGTAAGATGAACATGTCAAAGGTGGGCTTACTGTGCAAATATGGTTTGCATTGTGGGATATTGTGCCAATAACTGTGTAATGTACAGTATTTTAGGCAGATCTGTATTCCATTCTACATAGCATTTCTGTTATGTTATGCAAACAGTAGTTATGTCTATTGGCAATTACAATACTCAGTAACAGGATACATATCACTTGTATTCATCTGACAGATTAGCAGCATGATAGCAAAGATAATTTGAAGAGCTCGGTAACTATCCATGCACATAACACATGTAATATCCACCTCTCTAGTATCATTTGCAAGCAGTAACAGCTGTGCATGTGTACATGTTATGCAAATGTGTAGTGACCCTTGTTACAGGGCTGGACCTCTCTAACATAATTTGCAAGCAATAACAGCTGTGCATGTGTACATGTTATGCAAATGTGTAGTGACCATTGTTACACGGCTGGGCCAAATGGTTATGTGCACACATACATAGAGTGGATATTGAGAATAGAGACACACTGGTTGAATTACCAGGTTTATGTAGCCTAACCTCTCATTGCCAACCTAACAGTCGCTTGCACATACTGTTTGTAAGGTAGTGCACAGTACTGGTAATGAAACAGGTTGAATAACATCTTTAATTCCAGTGTAACATCTGCAGTAGGAGTGTAAGATGTAGGAGACTGCTGCCCATGTGTAATAGCTGCTTCATAGGTGATGGCTTACACTACCTGATTATATCCTGATCATGTTGATAGTGGCATCAGAGTCTATTGGAAAGTGGGTGTCTGTGCCCAACAGAGCTCATGGTCCTGGTGGATATGTGAGTATATATCCAGAATAGGAAACAGACCTGTAGACACTTGCATCATCTGTAATCAACTATCAGGATGTGATAGGCTCCTTAGAGGAGGATTGCAGCTAAAGGTAGCTACAAAGTTTCCATAATAGCCAGTGTTGTCACGTCCATAACACAGACATTTACATGTGAGAATCACTGTCTAAAACATCTTCATAAGCAATAAGTAAACTAAATACAATACTTGGTACTTGTAGTACTGAATGCCCATACAGGCATGTCCACTAGTCAGCTACTGGTGTTTACTAATGTCAGCTTTGTGTATGTGGCCATCCTGGGGGAATGTAATCTCTATGCCATGTACACTGCCAAACCCACCTAACACCACACCCCACACATTGTCTGGAATGCAGCTACATGGGTAAGCTGGAAGGCAGTCCAGTCTACAGCTATGACTGGACTGGACAGTCATGAGGTTTAGGTCAACACATGCATCTCATCATCACAGCCAACACATACCCTTACCAGAACACAGTAAGGACACCTACACACACTACCAGAAATCACACACATTCACAGACGCTTCTAAGTATCTGGCCAAACAAGTGACCTCCCAAGCTGGAATAGATAGACAATGAAATACACAAACTGTATGGCATAGTTTGCATAATTGTGCCACACCTCAGAACATGCAGCCAGAAACATGCCCAACAGTACTCATTTGTGAATGCAAACTCTAGCACTATGTTACACACCAACCTATATGAGGGCATACATACTGTCAGCTGCCTGTCTGCCATGATTAGCCACATACCCATACACTCAGACCACTTTTTGAACTATACACATGGCTCTGGCATATTCCATGTTGTGCTGGACCTGTGATGCAGTAGCCTGGACTGCATGGAAACACATGTAGGAACTGTCAGGTCTTGTAGCCCATGCAGGTATGTCCCAAGGCCTGGGTAGCATTCTGCCATTGGCCAGAATGATACTGCAGTACAGGGACAAAAGGATTGTATTCCACAATTGTTTAATGTAGTGGTGCAAGTCAAAGGGTATCTAGTATCTGTCTGCCTGGGATAACATAGTTGACAGACCATGATGCTTTGCCAGACAGGGCCTGCACCTGTCAACCCTAGGAATCTGGATACTGGCTAGGGCTCATGCTTCCCCTATAGTGCCTTCATCATGCACAGTTCAAGTGAAGGTCCACTGCTGTTACAGAGACAGCCAAGCAATAAACTGGGACTCGCTACTCAATGAAACATGTCAGAAACGCTATATGGACTCACATATGTCAATCTCCAACAAGGAGAACATATCTGTGCAGTGGCTGAGACATGTCTCAATGCTCCAGAGAGCACACCTGCATGACCATGTTATAACACATACCTCACCTATTGCTCATTATCCTTTATTGGAACACACGGGCCGCAGGTGTGTCCATATTCCTGAAGGATATGTACACCCCCACACTAGTTACACTTACATAACTTCAGATGCATTATGCTGAGCAACTACCTTTGTGCCAAAGTGGAATTCAAATTGCACCTTGCAACAGATCACCCACCATGCCACAGATTTCCCAACTGTCATAATGTGCTGTAATGGGGAAGATTAGGTTTGAGACAGAAAACCATTATAATGGCTACTCTCAACTATTCCATTATGAACTGGGAAGACTCCTCATGTATCAACACCTGTGCTCAATGCATGTTGGATTCCATCAACCCCAATGACCTGGATCACAATAGTCACACAAACAGGGCTAACAGTAAGCTACACATAGCCAGTCTCCAAAGTCAATGTTATGCTTCCTAAGAGCAAAGTGGTGACTGTCATGGCACCCATGCTCAGGTTTGTGTTAGGTTTTTAAACTGGGAAGTGAATAATTTTTACTTGTCTGAAGAAGCTGAAGTATTTTGTTCAGTGAAAGTGCTTACGTACAATAAACAGTTGGATATTCCATTGCCTACTCATTTTCTTTTCTTGTTTCAATATAGAGATAATTGCTCAGCCATACTCAACACTCATGTGACCCATAATAGATCACATATTTCCTTTAAGGGTTATTGCCCATGTGTAGATGGCCTACACTGCCCTTCCCAATCCCTAGCTCCACTATGCAGCATGCAGCCTACCCTGAATAAAGCCATGTCCAACCCAGAGATGTTGGACATGCTACCTTAACACATCTTGATTCCAAATAAACACATACTTCATAGACATCTACCTTTCTAGTACAAGGATCACAACATGCCTGACAGATCTCTGTCCCATACACTTTACATACTCTAGCCATACTATGCATCCCTGTCCAGGGAAGCTGCACATCACCCCCCTCTCTGTGACATGGTGTGATGACCGCATGCCAAATATATCAGTAACCCTGTGGATCAGTTCTGTGGCACTGCTTGAACTGGCCACTGAAACTTACCTGTCTGTTGGCTACAGCTAGGTAACCTTTCTGCCTAGGCTCATAAATGGCCCAGGGCATATAGCCTACTAGTTCACTATGACCATACATGCTGTAGTTGATATCCAACCCTGCAAATACCATCAGGCTAGCTATTGTCCCATGTGTTTCACATGTGCAACACAGGCAATACACGGCAGCTGTACAGTGCCATGTAGATGTATATGGCAAAACACATACATGTAAAACATTCTGTGAGCAAGTCTGCAGGGTCAAAGGTCACACCCTAAAGGCTGTGTATGACTATATATGTGGCATATACACAGCATTAAGGTGTATTGCATTAATGTGAACACATCCAGGCATGTGCTGATAGGTAAAGACACCAGTACAGGCAAACAGACATGCCCACATCAAGACAACATCCACATGGAGTATGAGCAATATCATCACATGACACACACATATATCATGATAACATCACATCACCAGTAAGTGTCAAATGTGTGTGACTTAAACATGCCAGTGGTGTTAGTGCCACGTAGATTTGCAAAGACTTATTTGTAATCTTAATAAATGTGATACACATGTATGTTCAACTGTACTTCTCTGTGAGTTACTGTGACCTGTCTTCATCATAATGTCTTCCAGGTATGCCACTTGGCAAGCTGCCAGCATACACCTGCTTGGAGGATGAGGTGCTCATCCCATACCTCCTCGACAACTATTTAACACTCTTCAGCCATGTGCCACAGGATACACAGCAGCGGGATGCCCTGTGGGAGGAACTCTGCCTGAGGGTAAATGATGTTGGTGGATACAATCGCACCTATCAGCAGGTGCACTGACACTGCACTGACCCCATAAGATGGGTGAAACAGCATGCTAATGCAATCACCAGGGAACAAGGTGCAACAGGTAGGGGGGGCCACTCACCCAGCCCCCACTCACACGTACCGAGGAGCTACTGGCCAACCTGGGGACACCTGCAGACCTCCATACACAAGCTTTAGCTGGTATTGTGGAGGTGGGTGTCTCTCAACCACCAAGCCTGGAGTTGCCTGGTAAGTCAGTACTGCACATATAACACAACTATATTTCACATAGATACATGTGTTACTGTACAATATGTAATGTAACATCATATGCAAGGCATATATGCACACATGCCACATACTATAGTCTGCTACTCTATGTATGCACAGATATGTATACTCCATAGTATAGTATATTGTACTAGCTTATGTGGTAACATGGACATTGCACCCTTTAGCTATCACACAGGTGTGGATAATGATCTTACTGCTGTGACACTCCTATTTAGGTACCTCTGGCATTTTGCAGCCACAGCAGCCTTTGTCAGGTGAGATTGTTATTATTTACTGGGCTTGATAATGCACAGATCATATTAATTGCATGCTATCTGCCATAACACATGTACACATAATGTATGGTGGTCCTGTTAATAGACACTGGTCAGACCTGCAATGCATCACAGTGGTTACACATGTGAAACAATTGAAGACTATAGGAAACGCCTACACTAAACCTTCCAAACTGTCATTACCAGATGTATGGACAACTGTGAGTACAATGGTGGAGGTGTGGTTCACTGTAGGAACAGGTACTACAGATCAGCATTACACATTCTGGGAAAACAGTACTGTACAGAGAGCATATGTGTGCACACACACTAAATGTGTTGGAGCTGGAGTATGACCAGCCCACAGGATATACCCTTGTGGATTATACCCTTGCTATGAATGTCACACAATGTCATGTGCTATCTGACATGTCCATGACATGTACTGGGCTGACTGCAACACTGCTCAACTATCCTGCAAAGCATGATATCTCACAACCCATACATACCACCCTTTTTCTGCATAACCCTGTCCTTAGTGGGGCATAGAACATATATGGGTGTATGTCATATGGGATAACACTGACATGTGAAATAGATGGCCATCACAACCATTGGACAGAACATATGTACACATGGCCATGGAGGATGGCCAGAGACATGAAGCAACACACACAGTAGAAGTGATGTACATGTGTGTACACCCTGTTGTACATTGGCTCAACACAATACAACTATAGCCTTTGTGTAATGGTGATATTGCAGATGTGAAACACTAAACATCATACAGGCCTGTGCACAGCTTGTGTAGGCATAACATGTAACCACCACATAACATGTCTTGAACATCTTGAGTGTGTCACGACATGAAAGCATTCACCTATACAGCATCCAAATACATACATGTGTTGCACAACATACACATACAACATATTAGGCCACAGATACAGTACATTCACCTTGCTGGTGTCAGACATCACTGTCATGCCTGCTCCTCATGTATGTGAGGTACACAGATGGCATGTGGGACATAAAGTACTGCTAAGTTAGCCATGTGTGGGCATAGTTTCCAGACATCAGTAATATGGTTGCAGATGTGCAGGGGTGTCATCTGTATACCCTTCTGTGACCTGTGTCACACATTCCACATTAGGGTTTAGTGTGTATACACCTCAGTGACATAGGTCACATTCCACATTAGATATGTATTGTATGTGAACACAGTCATGGCTATGAACTGTGTCAGTAACTCACACTGTATAGCAATAGTGAAGCCACATGATGCCCTGCAATGGCGATGCACTTCAGCTCAATGTGCAGTATGTCACTGCATATTTGTAGGGTGGACAGATAACACTGCGTCAGCTGAAGGTCCATGTTAGTATAATACATCCCTGCATTGGGACACCATTACCGTACTGTATATTGGAAAGGACACCATTGTGTTACGCATGTTTGCATGTCATTTAACACGTCAGAAGAAGACATGTCATACTACATGTGATTGGCAAGGTCATACACCACACATCAGGCTGGTGTACTGTAAACCTGTGCTGGTCTGTGGCACCAATGCAAAGTAGGGACAGCCATGTCAAACATGTGTGTACATCCACATGCACAATGTCTGTAGACGCAGCTCAGGGGTAGGCGGAATAATGCTGAACAGACATGCACTGCTTTGGAGGAGATATGCAAGCTAGGGCTCAGGCAAACATAGTATTCAGTCGACATACCCTTCTGCTCATGTCCTCACACATAGGGGCAGTGGCCAACACAAAGCATCAGTGGCAGATGTACAAAGGTCAGCGATGGTCTGTTAACATGTGGTGTATGTTGCACACACCATGGCAGTGCGGTACAGCGGTGCATAGTGCATGCATTGTGTTGCAGGTATGGGGCATAAGCTGCTAACACAAATGGTGCACTACAGGTCTGTATGCTAACCACCACTATAATTGTGTAAGGTGCATGCTGTCTGCTATAACACATGCATGCTGTTGTGTGCATCTCAGGGGATGTATGATAACTACCATTATAATTGTCTAAGCTAAATGCCATCTGCCATATCACCTGCATGTTGCATGCCATTGGATGCCATAGCATGTGTCTGTGTGGTATAACTTGTAATGTACAGTTCTTGTCTACACCTCACAGGTGTTGATGTAGGTGTGTTGCCCTCCTCCAGTCCACCTGATGTCAGTGTCCCCACAGACACTAGCAGTGATGATGAAAGTATGATTGAGGCACAGGCAGGGTTGTCAGGGGCTGAATCAGTGCCATTGGTTGCCATTCCACCTGTATCCCCCTCATCCTCGCACACAGTTCCCCTGCCTACACATACCCCATCACCACTGGCCATAGAGGAAGGAGAGTTGGTGGGTGGTAGCATGGAACAGGAAAGTGTGGAAACTATGGAAGGTGTGCCTGCACACCATGATCCCAGTCAACTGACTGGTGATGTCCCACACAGGCAGGTGCCCAGTGCTACTTGTAAGGGGACCACTGGCCAACATGCCCCTGCAAGCCAAAGCACATCAGCTGGAGTCACCAGGCGCATGTTTCCAGCTGTAATGGAGGCACAGGCACGTGCTGAACAGCATAACAGAGAAGGTCTGAGGCTTCAGAGGTCTGTTGTCCGTTCATTAACTGACAACATCCAGGCAATTGCAAATGCTCACCATCATCTTGCAGATGTTTTGGATAGACGATTGGGTGACATGGTGGGAGTCCTTGACCATGGCATGTCAATCCTTGAGCATGGAATGTCTGTGCTGGAACATCTGGTGAGAGTGAGGCAACAGGCACATGGACGTAGGTCAGCTACATCACCTGTTGAAGGTCTACATGAACATGCTACTGCACATGCCCGCTCCCATAGTGGCGGTAGCAGCAGCAGTGCAGCTGGTGCTGTGCAGTCCACACCAGGACACAGCAGGCCACATGCACATGGTCCTGGATGGTCCCAACAGGCGCACGGTTCCAGTGGACATGTGTCATCAGACAGTACCCAATCTGGACCTCTGCTTGGTAGTGCCCATGCAACCTCTGGCAGGCGCAGGTCACATGGCCATGGCCGGACACCGTGAACTGTGAAACCTGCCTTGTACAGTGTGCAGCTGTCAATAATACCCCTGTGTAGGCCAGCCACATGCCAGACTTGTGTGCATGCATACACACACACACACACACACACACACACACACACACACACACACACACCAGAAACAAATGTAGGGCACCTCAACACACACACGCATAACATCCACACACGCCCAATGATATCACAGGCCCTAACACACACACATGATGTCATCCAATGGCGCAGCCTAGGCCTCTGGCAAACATCCCCCTGTGTATATGATGATGCCTGTGCCGCATCACTGTCCCCCACACCATCGGTGCAGGGACATGCTCATATGGTTTTATGCACAGGGTGAACATACTAGGTAGACAATTGTAGATTAATATTGTTGAGTAGTGTTGACAGGCAGCAGACATATCATGTATTACAGTTTTAGAATGCATTTTGTACGTTTGACAGTATGTATCATGTGTAACAACATTAACAGCATGTTGATCTTGATGTTCTGCCTTCCTCTGTCAGGTGTAATTGCATGTGCCGGGACATGTCAGTGTTTGTGGTTAGTGTCCCATATGTACATGTTGACTACTCACAGGTCTGTATGACAATACTTGCATGCACTTTGTAGCTTCCACATTACAGTTATAATCATCCATGTTTCAATTATGTTTACTGTTCTAATGATCCAAGAGCATGATAGCTGTGTAGTAAGCTACTGTGTTCAGAGCCATCACATCCATAGTGGGTGACATCACAGGTATAGTTACCAGGAGCGGGGAGGAGGTAAAAGAGTGATATAGCGGATGGCAAGGGTAAAGGCCAGTGGAAATAGTGGCTTTTCATTGGGAAGCAGTAATACCCACTGCCATGACAGGATGCAAACACAGACACACTCACACACTCAGGGATTCACAGACACAGTAACACACACACACAGTTGCCAGTGTTGGGATGAGAACTCCTGCCTATATGCAAATCATCATTATAGTACTACACAATTACAAGATGCGCCACAGAGATTACACATGTACAGGTAGTCGGAATGGCCTAAGATCAAGGACATCGACAGGGATACTATAGTGCAGTGAGTATATGTGGGGAGGGTGGTTCATCAGTAGGCTATGTAATAACAAGCCACACCCCAGGGTGTACATGTCAACAGGCAGTTAGAATGCCTGTCTAAGATTGATGCTATCAACAGGGATACTAGATTGCATTGAGTGGATGGGGGGAGGGGGCATTAACATTTCACTATGGCAAAATACAGCCTCAATCCAGGGACCGGACAGCCATACATGGACATGGACACACACACACACACACACACACACACACACACACACACACACACACACACACACACTGTGGCATTCACAAAGATATACACCTATGTCACACACATACAGACACTTGACATGTGTGAGGTTCAACCACCTGCCTATGCCTTTCTTTCTACACTTCACTCTGTACTGATGTCAACAACAGTGTTCAGGAGAGTGAAAAACATGTAGGATGTATTCCCAACCATATGTGACATATATGGACACACACACACCCACACATGCCAGTACTGTGAATCAAACACCACCTATCTCATGACAGGTATTACAGAGGTACAGTACTATCACATTTGCTACAAAGCATACTGACTCTTTCCTTTGCCAACTGTGCTGATATATGCACAATATATACACAGGGGAGGTATTACTTTTACAAGTGTCAAGAGGTTTGCCTTCAGTGTCACCCTTACTGCATTCTACATTGTCTGTCTTCCACTTCAATTACCAGGTCAAACTCAGACCCTAGCAGTTACACAGGTTATTGTAGGAATGGTTGTAACACACCTGTGAGCTGTCCTCAGTAATCATTCATCTGCAAAGTAGCCCCACCACTTAGTAGTCATGTCCAAACATCTGTCCATCCCTCATGTACAGCTTACTGTACTTTGAGCATATCACCATATACAGTTGGCAATGTTGAGGCTGTACTGCAACAGCATGATGTACTAAGACAACAGTCACCTTCAAACATTAGACACTGCACATGCATGGAATCTAAACAAACATCAATACATGTACACATATGCGGTCTACATCAGTAAGTGGACTAGCAGGTCAAGAGGATACATTCCACACCTTCCCCACGCCATGTGTGAAACATAGCCAAGCATTACACCATAATGGATGTTGTATTCATGTACTGGTAGGACAAAACCACCTTCACTGAGTAGCCAAGTGTACATATATGACAACAGCACATATCAGCAAGACACACACAGCATTATTCCATGTCATGCTCCTACAAACTGTTACTTGACAGTTCCATGGTGAAGCCAGGGCACTGTAATGGTCAACAGTGAGCACATCATATTTGCCACACACACACCTCATGTTTACTGGAAGAGTGCCAGCAATGTGCTCTGTTAGAGCTAGGCAGTACACTCACTCAAGCATGTGCAAGGTCTGTGGCTTGTAAACATCTCACCCCAGCATGTACTGTCTATTGTGGTACTAAGGCTAATATCCAGACAGCACACAGCATGCATGGCTTGCAATTGTTGACATGGGGTATATGTAGGAGCTTTGGGCACACATGACTGTACATGTCATGGACATATCACTTGTGACTACTCAGGAACATACAGAGCAGAGCTGGATTTCCCTGAGTCTGTCAATACAGGCCTTGTGTAGGTCCTATGATCCTGTTATTTGGGTATGATTGTAGGCATTGCATTAGGTGGGCATGTCTAATGAGATACATGCCACATGTGTTGTTGTATGATATATGTGTCATAGGTGACCAGTAGATAGGGAATATTACCTCTGTTAACTTAGATATCAAACCTTATGTACTGTTAGCATGCTATCTGCCATGTGCATGTGTATAATGAATGTAGCCACCTGTATGTAGAAAGTATAATGAAAGCTATGGTAAATGTCATTTATGTTGTATGAGTGTGGGATATACATATCCAGGGCAGGTACAGTTAGGTCATATACAACCATGAGGATGTTGTTTACTGGTGTACAGCAGCAGTCGACTGTGTTAATGCTGACAACATCTGAGGGACTCTGGTATGTGTACAACTGACCTTGTTACAAACAGTGGTATTACTGCATTACATAACACATTATGCAGCTGTGTCTGTACATGGGTACTTTGCACAGTTGATGTAGGCCTAGGTACAGTCCACCAATCGAAGGTTATCTGGTGGTCTACCATACTATGTCATAACACATATGGATGTGTGTTGGTAGTCTGGGGACAAGGTGGTTGATGTCTATGAGGATACAACCTAGACTGCAGCATTTGCCACTGTCACCTTTACCTGACTTATCTGTGAAGAGTTATGTTGTAGTAGTGGTCTTCACATGTGAGTAGTCTTTATGAATATGTGGACACCACCACCTGGAATGGTACATACCAGTGTTATGGCCCACATGTCTGGATCTGAGTTATATGGTGGTAGTGCAATTGTGCACTACAGAGCCTGCAGCCAGGTGTTCCTCACTGCACAGATGTCAGTATTCCCCATTGTAGGTTCTACATTGAGCAAATGGATTACAAAAGCCACAATTTCTAGCACTGGTTAGCATAAGCATCCAATGCAATTGTCTTGTAGGTGTCAGGGTGTTACTTCTGTGTGTAGGAATTTTGCCTTGGAATGTGACTATATGGGTAAATGCGACCTAGGTATTATCCACACTCACTTGAAACATGGATGCATGTGCTTTGCTTGGAAGGCCTGTAGCCCAGAATGACAGACACTGGACAACCTCATAATAACAGCAGGACATTGGCTCATTGTTTTGGTCTAGCAGTTGCCACTCATACCATGACATCACTGTGAGTGGCAGTAATGTGCTTGGTAGCAAATGCCACATCTAAGGTGACAGACAGCAGCAGATGTTGTGTATATGACCAATGTGAGATATACTTAGTGTAGCAGTCCTGCTAATAATGACAACTACTAACACAGCCAGGAGAGGTAACCTTGCCACCTGCACCTCAGTACCATTACACAATGGGGCTCACACATTATGCTTGCACATGCCACTGTTCCAAGTATAATGCCACTGTCTACAACCTGCTATCAATGTATGCCTTTCAGGGCAGCAAGGTGTGTGACACATGCTGTAGGTAGCATCCACCTGTGTGTCCCAGTTACACTATTGTCTGTCACATCAACACATGCATGATTGTGTATACTTAACACATATATGTCAGTACTTCATGTACATGTATGCATGTGTATCACACAGCACAGACACAGATATATCATTTACGGGCCACATACAGGTATCTGGTAGTAAACCAGTATGATGTGCATATATACTGACAGGTAAGATTTACATAGCTGTAAACCTGTGTGTTTACAATAGGGGTCCATTACAACGTGTTATGTACATGTAAGTGTATGAGCATGCACACTGTGGCCTTCTGTGGTTAGAATCAGAGTGCATCCCAAACGGCCCTGTGCTACTAAGTGTATGAGCATGCCCACTGTCACCTTGTGTAATTGGAGTCAATGCACCCAAACAAGTTCTGTGATTCTATGTGTATGAGCATGACCACTGTAACCCTGTATAGTGATAGTAGTTGTCCATTCCACAGATGGGCATACTCCAGTTCAGGGCTTGTTGTGCTGCAACTATACCTCTCAGGCCTACCTATGTCTTACCTGCAGATGATGTGCCTTGTTTGTGCATACAGGTTGTAATGGACTCCTACTTTAAACATGTAGGTTTACAGCTATGTACATCTTGACTGTCAGTATCCCTGTTGTTGTCCTAAATCTTAGAAGGGCATTTTGACTGCCTTGGAATGTGTAACCTCTGTGGTGCATCTTGTAACTGTGTAGTACTGTAATAGTGATCTGTAGATAGGCAGGAGTTCTGATCCCACCACTGGCAAGTGTGTGTGTGTGTGTGTGTGTGTGTGTGTGTGTGTGTGTGTGTGTGTGTGTGTGTGTGTGTGTGTGTGTGTTAGCAAATGGCTGAGTGTGGTTGTGTGTGTGTATTTGTGTCTGCATCCTGTCATGACAGCGGGTTTTGCTGCATTCCAAAGAGATACCACCTTTTGCACTGGCCTTTATCCTTGTCAACTGCTAAACCTCTCTTCCCTCCCTCCCCCTCCAAATAATCAGTCCTGTGATGTCACCCAGCTCAGAAGTGGAATCAGAGTAAGTGTAATTGTACGTGTTCTGTGGCACATACCCCAACTGCATACCACTGTACTAGTTATCTTTACATAGGCAAGACATGTATGCACAATACTGGCAAGTGTGTGTGGGTTTGTGTGTGTGACTACCCTGTAGCCAGGCATACATATGTGTAATGTCTTTTAACATGCTGCACACCATGGTAGCCATCTGTAGTGACTGCAGTCTACAAGTATTACATAGTTAGGAATGGAAAAGAATACACAGTCAAGAACGACTACAGTTGGGTATGTTATTTTCCTGTGCCACTGTCGAGCAGTGACACAGAAGTGGTCACCGGGGTGTAGGTCCATACCCATCATTCCCCCACCCAAACTCCACAATCCCTGGGGTAGATAACATTAGCCATGATTCCCACCCCAAACTGCACATACACAACAACCATCCCTTCTCTAGTGAACTGATTAAGATTTAAATGTTATAAAACAAGAGATGCCTCTGTTTTGTGCACACGTCAGATCCTTTGGAACCCTTCTGTGTCACAAAGGGTGTTCAGACATTTGTGTGTGTGTATATATATATATATATATATATATATATATATATATATATATATATATATATATATATATATATATATATATATATATATATATATATATCTTTAGTTATGACGTTGTACAGATGTAGACTTGTCTTTGTTGTTTCACAGAGAACAGTACATTCAATGGTACTGTACATATGTACACAGAGTGACTGTCCCATTTGTTTTCAGTACTGTGGAATACCTGTAGTAAGATGTGCATTATAAAATCCATGAAACATTTATGCAACTCAGATGACTTAGTGGTAAGTCCAGTGACCTCAGTATGCATGGTCCAGGGTTCAAAACCTGCAAGCCTAGTTGATACTGTCAATTAGGATTGAAAAATTCACTTTTAAGAAGTTATAGGTGGATGTAAATGTGTTTTTGCGAGAGTAAGCAGCAGATACACACAGGTAACAGACATGTACAACTCGCAGTACACATGAGATGCTCTTCTTTGGCAATCCTGCTGATGTCACCAACCTACGAATACACCTCTGGGACTGCTGTAACCCAGTAATCTCCGTAGCACGTGTTGTAACTGTATAATGCTATAGTGTGATAAACTAGTTTGGTAGGTGTTCTAATCCCAGACAGGCCAACTGTGTGTGTGTGTGTGTGTGTGTGTGTAAGGAACACTGCTTTTTAGAGTATGCACACTCTTTACAATTCACATACACACCTTTGGCAATCCTGCTGATGTCACCCACCTAGAAATACACCTCTGGGACTGCTGTAACCCAGTAATCTCTGTAGTACGTGCTGTAACTGTGCAATGCTGTAGTGTGATAAATTAGTTTGGTAGGTGTTCTATTCCAAGACATGGCAGGTGTGTGTGTGTGTGTGTGTGTGTGTGTGTGTGTGTGTGTGTGTGTGTGTGTGTGTGTGTGTGTGTGTGTGTTTGACAGTCAGAGCCTGTGTCGAGGTGGCTGTACGTGTCTACCCACTGGACATGTTGGGGAGCGTTTTTTGTAGTTTTCCTATATGGTGTCCATATTATATGTCACAATGTCCACCTCACGATGAGTACAGATGTCAATCAGCCAAGGGACTATGTTGGCAAGCCATACCCCTACATCTGGCAAAAGGCCTGGTGAACAAAGTATGCAACCCTACTATTACCCGGAATACATTCTGAACCCATGTGTCATACACAAACACACTTGCCTAGAATATCCCGCTATGTTGCTAGTAACCTGCACATTGATGACAGATAGTAGGCATGGTGTGATTGCAGTGGGCAACAGAGGACATGGCACCCTGTCCAACAGTACAATAGGCACATAATTGCGGACAATGTGTCTTCACTATGTTCCCCACTGGATGCCTGCAACATATGTGGTGCCATCAAATGTGATCCACAAAGGACATACAATGCGTTACACACGTGACCTGTATGGACAGATGCCACTGACACCAGGGAATACCTGTATCATGCTATCAATGCAGGTGCAGGGTCAACCTGCTGTCTATTAGCAGGTCCTGCCACACCAGGCCAGTATTGGCATATCTGATGATAACAGTCTGTGTACACAACATGTGGCAGCCAAACCAGGTACACTTGTACATGTCACTGTACATTATTGTGGGGTGTGCACATCCCAGGCAATGTCCATGTCAAGGACTATCAAACACAGACATGGCATGCATTGCAAAGCAATGGCCATACACAGTGGTAACCAGAATGACAGGACAATTCATGCAATACCCATCTGTGTGGGACATTGCAGACAGTACACCCCTGAACCACACTGCACACCATTGTCGGGTGGTGAGATGCCAAGGATTATCCCTCACCCAGCCTTGTACAGCCATCTTGCACAGCCAGCCACTACACACCCATGAAGCAATGCACACATGCATGTCAGTACTGGCACCTTGTGTCTGCATGTGGGGTATAATGCTCCCAACCACAGTCACACCCAGTATAACTCCCATTGGCATACTGACTGATATCAGACACGTTCAAATGCCCTAGCCCATAGAACCTCAGTATATCCCCTCTGGTGCATGTAGTACCTGTGCATTACTGCAGTGTGGCAAACTAAGTACTTAGGAAGTGGATTTGTGAGCCTGGCAAAGTATAGCAATGTATCTGAGTCCCTTAGAGAGTGTGGTTGTGTTGACAATGACATCTGTTCATGTAGACAGCCATGTGTGCTACACCTAATATATATCTACTATATCTCTGTTGCAGATGCCGTTCACCAGCACACTTATATGTTCTTACAGCACACCAACATGTCAGCTATGTGGCACATGGAGTAACTGCATACACTTGTAATAGTAATGGCTAGTCAGTCAGGGGTTTGAACCCCTGTACTGGTAGGTGTGTGACAGACAATGCTTAGATTTTAGTCTTCAAGCCCTTCTCTGATGTACTTTGCCTCCGTCTGTCCCTTCCACACACTCTCTGGTGGATGTGGAGTTGTAGCAGCTTATGCTTTGTAAATGATGGTCATGATCAGGTGATGGTCTGTGCATCTATTGCAGTCCTGCTCTAGCTGATTGCATGTGGAACAGCTGTGGTGACGTTTCCATAGCCAATTGCATGGAAACACAGTACAATATCTGGGAACATCATGTTGGTGTTTGCCCATGACAGTCGGTGTGAGTGGAACCTGGATCTGGTGTTTGGTAAACAGCATCACAGATGATATCTGGATATTCCTCAAACAACATACACAGTGAAAAATAGCTTAAAGACAGGAGGGTGATGTGCCAGACATAACTACAGCATGTAAGTGTAGTTATGCTTCATTGAGACTACTGCCAGTTTAACAAGTTGTGTGTGGTTAGTCTGCATGTTTTAAAACTGACAAGGCAGTGCTCTGTTTGTGAGGGAACCCCCATCTGTAGGGCCATCTGTGGACTGGTCAGTGTGTGGAACCATTTGTTTCTTGTGTTACTCACTGAATGCACATCTGTGAACTGCAGAAGCATAGTGTGAGGATTGCAGTCAGTACATGGTGATAGTGATGAGAGTTACTGCCATCGCATCCCTGATTTGACATATGTCACATGAAACAGTGGTATGACAGTCACTGTCTGAGGTTCTCACAGTGACATGCCAATAATGGGCCACTGTTCATAGCTGCAGTCACAAGTCTTCTACACTTTGTACAGATGTCATGCAGTATATATGCATGTGTTCTGCTCCCTCTGCAAATGTATGCCATCTGTTGTGTTGGGTTGATGGTCATATCTATGCATGCTGTTATAAGTAATCCTGAATGATGTTGACTATTACTAAGCCATATCTGTGTTAAAACTGCAACACCATAGGCTGTATGGGATTGGAGGTCCCGCCAGAATCTCCTGTCCCACTTCAGCTGGCCATGGCACCAGGCACCAGCACATCTGTGGCCCAGCCTTGGACCTCCACCTCTGTTGGCTCTGCACCACCTTCTGGTGGAACCACCACTGAGGATGGGGCTTGTCCCCCCTGGGAGCAGGCCCAGACAGGAACTTGTCAGCCATCATACAGTCCCGGACGTGGTGCATAGGGGGCTCAATAAGGGGTTTCAAGGCCAGATACACCAGCTCGAGGGCAGAGTGTCACATTTAAAGGGTGAGCCTGCCTCCCCTAGACAGCCACCAGCACAGCCACCTTTGTGGCTGTTTTGGTGCAGTGGTGGCTGCCCATGGGTGGGGACCTCCGTCCCACAGTTTCCATCTGGGGGCTCATGGGCTTGTGACTGTCAAGCATCCCTCCCCGTCCAAGGTGTATCCCCCCACATGTGTCATATACTGACCCTGTATGCTGTCTTGTCTTTCATCCTACCCAACCTATCCTCCACGAACATACCTACTCTCCTTCCCCCACATCCCACTCTCACCGTATGGAAAAAAAGGCCAATCTTTTCCTAGAACAACATTTGCCCCATACATAGCTGTCCATTTCACACACGTGTCCACTGGACATATGTAACCTTTTTAGTTTGCATCACAACAAACTACTGTTGTCCTCACCTCTGTCCCTCAGGCACACGATCCTGGTATGCACATGACTCCTAAAGGTTCCAGGTACACGTGATGCAGATGACCCCATTGTACACATGACACTACAGGTCCCTCTATGGTTACCCCATTTATTTTTTCATGATGACGATGTCGCACACAGCACCTTGCAAGAGTACTGTTCTCACATAATGATTGGACAGGAACTGTTGTGTTAATGTAAATAAAATGCACAGAGTAATGTATTTGGCCAATGTACAAATGTTTGCATGTATTAATGACACATGTCTGTCTGAGGGAGTCTTGATATTACATAGGACAATACCACTACATAATACAGGTGTTGCTGGTCTTTCCCTTTTCATTCCTTTTTAATGCTTTGTTGTCACATGGGATGTTCTTGAGATATCTATATATATGTATGTATCTATATCTGGACATAAACACACACACATACATCTACATGATGGAATACATTTCCTATACTGTTGAATGACTGTGCTGGATGATATGTTTGTGATAACATCCGATGTCTGTATATCTGCCATGGCTTAGTGGTAAATCACATTGCAGGGTCCTGGTTTCGAGCCTTGCATAGGCCATTTATTTTGTTGCTGGGCAGAACAAGGCCATTGGATACGGAGTGATTAAGGCACTTTTAAACAGTTGTGAGTGGGTGTGCCTGGGTTTGCGCAACAGTAAGCAGTGGTTACTTTTTGTTACAGTTCCTTACACTCAGTTACCTTCTTGATTGCTAACCTGTGTAGGCAGTGCTTACCCGCATGCAAACAGGCTGAAACCCACTCACTGCTGCTTAAAAGTGCTTACTCCTGCTTACCCCCACGCTAATTTCTTTAAAAGAAAAGAAAAAAGGGTTGATAGGAAAGTGGTGAAAAAGGGTCACAAAGAGAGAAAGACAGTAGGGAAAATAGTTAGGGGTGTGCAGGAAGGGTGTAGGGAAGGTCCATAGCTGTCCACTTCTTCTACAGCAACGGCTGTGCATATGCAATAAATTTTGCGGGACATTTGGACACACACAACCCTGAGAGAGGAGTGAGGGCAACAGTAGTATGTTGTGATGCCAGTTAGAAATGTTTACATGTGTCCAGTGAAAACGTGTGTGAAATGGACAGCTATGTATGGGGCATGCTTTTTTTGCGGGAACAGATTGCCCTTCTTTTCTTTTATGTTTAGGTGAGAGTGGGATGTTGGGGAAGGAGAGCAGGTATGATCAGGGAGGATAGGTTGCTTTGGATGACAGACAAGATAAACAAGATGCGTACAGAGGTAGTATATGACACATGTGGGGGGGCCACCTTGGACGGGGAGGGGTGTTTGGAAGTTGCAAGCCCATGAGCCCACCAATGGATACAGTGGGACTGATGTCCCCACCCATAGGCAGTCACCACTGCACCTTCACAGCCCAGAAGGTGGCTGTGCTGGGGGCTGTGTAGGAGGGGCAGGCTCACCCTCTAGTTGCACCACTCGGCCCTCAAGCTGACATAGGTGGTCTCAAATCTTCCTGTCGAGCTCACTATGCACCATGGCCCAGACCGTACCACGGGTGACAGGTTCCTGTCCGCTCTCGCTCCTGGAGGGGGCCAAGCCCCATCCCCTGTGGTGATTCCACCTGTAGGTGATGCAGGGCCAATGGATGAGAAGGTCCCAGGCTGGGCCCCAGATGTGCTAGTGCCTGGTGCCATGGCCAGCTGAGGTGGGACAGGTGGGTCTGCTGGGACTGGCCTTCCCATGTAAGCTATGGTGTAGTATGTTTAAGGCAGATATGGGTTAGTAATAGTCAACAGCATTCACAATTAGTTATAACAGCATGCATAGGTATTCCCATTACCCAGGGCACCAGATATAACATAGTTGCAGAGCAGGCAAAACACATGCATATATGGGTAAACAGTAGCTATTACAACAATATGAAGGTTTAATTGATGGCAACAGGCCACCAATATGGGTGTATTTTAACATGGCACATGCATAGAAACAGATGTGAATATTTATAAACCAATAGGACATATGTCCCAGCAAAGGGTAGGAGTGTAGACATACCAAATGAGTTGTGTAAAACGGTTATGTTTGCACATATGGTAGGGGTGAGAGAGAGAGAGAGAGAGACTTCAATTAACAACTAATACATCCTTGTAGTTTTCACAACATTCATAGTCACTGCAGTGGTCTGTCCCTTACATGTATTATTACACTACCCAATGGCATTATATTGTACAATGGTATGTTTGTAGATTAGTATGTATGGGACCTGTGTCTTATGTACAGGCTTGACAAGATGCAAGTGTTAATGCAACATGTTTTGAGACTGCTCCCATACACTTTGGGTGAGATGCTGGGATGACAGGTATGTTTGCATGTACATTATCTGACTATGTACAAGTCTGACTATCAGTTATATGTCATTAACAGCTGCCTACATTTCTTGGATCTTCACACTAATTTGTCAGGGGAACAGGGCAAAAGGCAGGTGATGTGGGCCATTTATCAGGACATACTGGGCAAATTGGAACAGTTGAGGGGTATGAATATGCATACCACTCTCTATTTAAGCATTCTACCAAAGTATATACAGTTGTTAAGTGTAAATATGCATACAGCTTTCTCTCTGAACATTCTAACAGACTGTGTGCAGTTGTGTGGAATGATTATGCATACAACTTACTAGCGCTCCTCAGATCCAAAGCCCTGCTGTGTGTGACAAAAGCATTACAGTTAAGATCACTGTACACTATGCTATCAGGCAATTGTTGTGAGGCTTTGTAATGTATTTTGTGTATTATGACTGACCTGTTTGCACTTCCGACATTGTTATACAGCACTTCATACACATTGTATCTGCATACCACAGTGTGGATAACACTGCTTACTACAACAGTACTATTTACTAGCTGCAACAGTAAAACATATGACTGCAGAGTAAACGGAAGCAATGCAGGGGTTACACCTTTATTCGCAGCATATTACACTATTCTGTATACTGGTACAACACTTTCTCAGACTCTTACATTTATTTGTTATGACAGTACGTGCAGGCTATTTACTAACCTGCCTCGTGACACATACTTTGCAGCCTAGCATCATAGGCTTGCTGGTTCGCAATATGCTCATCTGCAGCTGTCAGGGAAGTACAGTGATATTTAGCCATACCTATCCATAGTATACACAAGCTAGGCACTTATTAACTATGTAGTGGAAGGAGTACTTACTCAGTTCTGGGGCATTCTGCATCTGCCTTGCTTCCTGGATCCACTGTTCCAGAACATCCCCCCTCCACCACATCAGGTCTGCATGGTGGTGCCTGACCTACTCACCAGTCTGGGGGATACCTGTGGCACTAATGAGGTTATGGGCGAGACTGTCCCAGGCCTCCATTTTGTACTGCAAGCCCTGGTACTGGCCCTGCAGTAGTCTCCTGTCATGGTGCTTTACCAGGAGCCATACCATGAAATTGGACTCCTGGATGCTCCAGCGGTGTGCTCTAAAGCAAGTGCCTTCTCGCACTCCAGCCATTCTGCCTGCAGGGCGATGCTATAACCAGTTATGAGTCATATTCCCGCCTCTTCAGTTTAAGTAGGGCCAGATTCCCACACTTTTCAGTAATTGGCCAGTTTCAAAAAGGCTAAGCTATGGGCACACATGCTTACTTCAGGTTGGCACTGCTTAAAGAGGTGTACCTGTGGGAATATTGTATTGGTTTCCCTACACATTGCTTAGAATTACTTAATTGGGCTATGCAGCAGTTAGCATTGCTTATTGGTTATCTAGCATTATATTTGACTTTTGTCAATGATGTCTTACTCATTACAGGCTATATATGTGTCTGGTATCTGTCAATCATGTGTACATACACTGTATGGGGTCCTGGCGGCTTCTGAACCTTATTACAGTGACACCTCAACTCTATGTTTACTGCAGTACTCCAATTCACATATTTATGATCTGTGGCAGGTTATAGAACATTGCACTGTACATAGATTCAGTTCACATATTTGAATTGTTTCCCTGTTGTAAGGATTAGTTTGCTGATATCTCCTTTATATGTATTGCTATCATGGCATAGTGGTTTATTACTATGACTGTGATGTACAGGGTCCTGCATTCTAGCCTTGCAGAGGCTGGTTCTTTAGTTGCTGGCCAGAACACGAGCTGTTGGGTACAGAGTGATTAAGGCACTTTAAAGCAGTTGTGAGCGGGTGTGCTCAGATTTGCTCGAAGCTAAGCAATGCTAACTTCCGGTTACTGTTTCTTACACTCAGTTAGCCTCTGCATTGCTTCACCAGTGTGATACTCGCATACTGGCGGCCAAATAGGCTTACACCCGCTTGCTCCTGCACTTGCAAATGCACTGCATTTGGTGTTTGCATCTGACACTCACACCCCTGGGTGGGAATGAGGACTACGATATTACCTTGTGATGCCTATTACATCAGATTACATGCCTACAGTATCAGGAATGGCTGCCCATTAGGCGTAAGCATGCCATTGAACTGTACGAGATCTGTGGCCTGTCCAGAGTTTGATTCATATTATTGGTGTGTTCCTCTTACATTCTGCACCTGTCTGGCTAATACATGGGTACTGAGATCATTCAATACAAACAAGTAATTGGGTTTTGGAACCCACATCCTTCAGCCGAGTCACGCTACTGCATATCTATTATTCTATCATCTTTCTAAGGTTGTAAGTGGACTATGTGCTTTCTGTCCCATTTGTTCCCCCAACGATTTATGTCCTGTCCAGTGGATTTGCTCTTAGGGGTTGAGAGGTATGGGCGTAAGCTATGCCCATTTCAGAATATTACTTACATCCCCGGTGCGGTCCTAATACAACTGCGCAGCCAACACCTGCACACCTAGGCCCATAATTTCATACCCATAGTTCCCCCACCTGCCCCTCCTCTACAGCACTCATCCTTACTGTGGGCGCAGGTGGGGTATAAACACACCACTACACACTG